>NC_052352.1:23199559-23253235 GCF_009727055.1 Benincasa hispida | reverse complement strand
CGTACTATCCCGCTCCACCCTCGAATACTACTGCTACTGAGCACATCTGGATTCTATGGTTGCCAGATTAGGATTTATTCAGTTGGACTGGCATCCGATCACAGCTTGTTTAAGAGATGGAGGCCCGAATCATTACATTCGCATATGTTTGTTGGAAAGTGCACTATCCACTCTACAAAACATAGAAGTGTTGTTGGGGTTTACCATATGATGGTGAGCCGGTCACCGGAGTGATATACGATGACTGGTTAGAAGTTTGTCAACTATACCTCGGTGTGACCCCATCTACCGACAAGATTAAAAGATCGAGGTTAAGTTTAATAATGGTTTAGGAACACAATTTCGTGAGCTCACAAATGATGCTGACAGGGGAAACTATCATAAGATATGCGCGAGCATATATACTACAAATGATGGGTGGAAGTCTGTTTCAGATAAATCAAGTCATTTTGTTCACTTGATGTTCCTGCCACTGTTAGCTTACCTCCATGAATGCAGGACGGTTCGTGGGGTGGAGCATGCTTGCATGTAGTAATAGACAACTATGCAAAGCAACAAAGACCTAAGTTTGAGAGATAGTTGAGCCTCTCATACTTTTGTAACTATGGGCTTGGAGCGATTTCAACAATGGCTCACGACTAAACATGTTAATGACGCTCAGTTAGTTGGATGGCCTACGGTTCTTGGTATGTTGTTTTTTAAATTCAATTTAATTTTTATACACTAATCTGTTATTTAAATTCTAAATTATCAATTTAAAAATTTAGTGTGAGAGACAAATTTTTTGTGACTAGGACAACCACACATGTAGTCACCAATATAGATACATGTTTTTGATCTGCTTCAACCTGAACAGGTACATTACACTAAACCTAATTGATTATATTTATCACATTTTTATTATATTGTCTTAATATTCTCTAATATAATATTTTGTGTTTCAGGTTATTTGGGAGCCGTAACAAAATTATTATGCATACTTTGCCTAATTTTTGTTACGAATGGTCAAAACATACGGCGGACAATGAGTCCTCTCAATATGTTTTACACATTGGTGAAATGACATCTTCCTGACAGGGTGATGAGACAATTCGGTTTTCAGTAGAATGTCCCATCGCCTTGTGTAATACTTGAACCAGGAAAACACTACATGATACTTAGACCGTAAGGCTGGAGATTATAAAAGTTACATATTTGGTAGTGCGATGGCACTATCGTGCAAGGTATTAACAGTGGAGGTTTCTCCTTGAACAGTTTGACACAGATGTCACATCTCATAAATAAAATATTCATAATGGAATAGATAATATCGGTCAATCTGATAAATGAATGAATATATAATTATTTTTAATTTAAATTTATATTTAAATTTATGTAATTGTTTTATAATTCACAGAGATCGAACAACAGTAGACTCCGTGAGGTTGCGAATGATCCGAACTAGGTCTTGCTATATGTAGTGACAACCCAAGCTAATGGAGGAAATTCATTATATGTACGATTATACCTATTGTTCTTCCACCAGCTCCTAGACGTAGAGGACCTGTTCAGGAAGAGGATGAATTTAATGATGTTGCACATAATATGGAAGAGTTGCCCCTTATGATGCAGACGCAGAGAGTCAAACTGATTATGTTAGTCCGAGATGATGATGCTAGCATTTGGTTCAGGACATTATGACTTAGAGCTGGTCCTTCGTTTCAATATGTGCATGGACAGGTCGGAGTCCTGAGAGCATAATGAAATTTATTATGTATGAAGCGCCTGCAGACGGTACCAGGACAACATCAAAAAGAACCCGAAACAACTCTCAAGTTTCGAAGTCGACGACGACAACTCAGCTCGAAAATCGACGATGTCTGCCTGTTGAGACACCATTGATTTTTGTAATTATTTTTATAACTGAATATTTAATTTACATTTCTTATTATTTTGTATGAATACTTATTTTTTTAATTTTATTCTTTTTTAGAGTTTAAAATATAAAAAATAAAATATTTGTAGAAATTATTTTTATAAATGAAAATTAAAAAAAAAGTAAAAGAAATAAAGAAAAGAAAAAGAAAGAATAAAAGAAAGAAGAAGGACAATATGTAATAATATAGAAAGAAAAGAAAAATGGAATGGTACGGATGACCAAAAATGAAGTTAACTCTCGCTCTCTATCAAACTTGCTATCTCGCGCCCTTGCTCTCACTCAAAATCTCGCTCTCTCTTTTTATTTGTATGAGATTATTTTTTAAATTTATGTCTTTTAGAGTTTAAATAAAACATATAAAATATTTTTAGAAATTGTTTTATAAAACGAAAATTAAAAAAAAAAAAAAGAAAAGAAAGGAAAAAGAAAGAAGAAGGAAGTGTAATAATTAAAAAAGAAAAGAAAAGGGAAATTTGTACGGATGACCAAAAATTGAAGTATACGCTCGCTCTCTATATCAAAATCTTACTATCTCGCTCTCGCTCTCTATCAAAATCTTACTATCACTCGCTCTTGCTCTCACCTTGGAAAGTAAATAAAGTGAAGACAATTATGAGCGAGATCCTCTAGCATTTCTTTAACAAACTGTCTTCCTAGCGATGCTCACGAGTTTCAACCCACATTTCTAGCGAGATTCCCTTCTAGAGTGAGATCCCCATCACAAAATTAACGAGATTTCCTTTTAGAGCGAAATACTTATCACAAAATTAGCTTCACCCACTTATCTTCCTTGTCGAGGGTTGAAGTTTTGACATAATAAGTCAAAACTTCAACTATCGACAACCCTAATATATATATTATTTCCAAGTTTTTCTTTGTTTGTCGAGTTCTCAACTTTTGACCTCTACATTAATCGAATCCTCAACCCTCAACTTCTAGTCTTGAACTCCCAAAACAACAATATTTCTCTAATAAGTTTCAAAACAACAATATTTCTCTAATAAGTTTTGAAAACAACAATATTAATATTAAAGGTCCGTTTGTTAAGCCCATAGAGAAAAACTGTAGGTTATTAAAACCACATTTTTTACGCACCCAAAATTAACTCTAAAAACCAGTGATATTTTCATTTTCTTCTCTTCCCTCATCTTTGTCATTTGGATCCTCCCCCGATCTGATTTTTTTTTTATCGTCCTTTGGAACGTCACTTTACAAAAATTTGATATGATGATTTGGTTCATTGTTTTTGTTGGATTTCTTCCAATGACCGATCTTATCTTATGTTATGTTCTATATGAGACCCTGATCGTGTTATATTATAAGTATCGAAAAGAACATATATTTTGTGAATTTTTTTTGGAAATGGCCACATGTTCGGTCGTTTCATATTATTTTTGTGATCTTATGAAAAATGTTATTGTACTACATCACAATCTCACCATCATAATCAAATGAAAGATAATTATCCTATGTACAATTTCAATTCCAAATATACTATCCATATTATATAAAAATAAACTGTATGATATGTGAAATAATAATGTTAAGTTAGCAAGATTCAATATATATACATACAATATACCAATTAGTAATTGGGATAATTACCTTCAATATATATACATACAATATACAATATACCAATTAATTGAGCAGCAATATGAAATGTATTTTGTTGGTATGTTTTACAAATTGAAGAGAATTACAATTATTATAGCTTTTGAAAAGAATATATGAAAAATATTCTATTATGTTCTACAAGTTGAGAAAAAAAATTGAGATAATTGTCCAGTTTATGTCATAAATGATTTGAGAAAATATATGTATATTTGAAAATTAATCAACAATACCAAAGCATAAAACTAAAAAATAAAAGAATGAAATAAAAAAACAAACAGAAAAAATAAAACTAATCTCATTCACAAAAAACTACGTCAGATCCCTCAACTCAACTCAACTCTGCACAACAAACACAAACAATAATTACCAATTCAACTCAACTCTGCAAACAAACACAAACAATTTAACTTCTCAGATAATAATTACCAACTCAACTCAACTCAACTCTCTACTTTTATCACACACCAAACACACCCTAATTTTCTTGTTTTCTCATCATATTGGTATTTTAAAAAATAAAGTCAAAATTTGAAATTTATGAATTTTGACCAAACTATTTGGTCATGTTTAGTAATCATTCATTTTTTTTGTTTTTTATTTTCAAAAATTAAGTCTACTTCCTCCTATTTTTTACAATAATATGTACCTTTATTAAATATAATGGTCAAATTCTTAGCCAAATTCTAAAAACAAAAACAAATTTCTAAAAGCTACTTTTTTTTCTAGTTCTCAAAATTTAGCTTAGTTTTTTTAAAGTTATTGGTAAAAAATAGATAACAAATGAATAAATTTGAAGGTGGAAGTAGTGCATTATTCTCTCATATAATAAAGTATGATTTTGAATCTCATTCAAAATTAACTTTATGTCATGATGTATATATATACATTGTATTAATTGTATCTCATACAATTAACTCCCTTATAGAATTTGAACAATTCAAATTAATCCAAAATTAAATGATTCTTGTTTTACCTTTAGTGAGCTAGTAAGGGGACTTAATGAACATACAGATTAGAAGCTCCAATTATACGAGATTAATTAATTAAACATTTTAATTAAATTAATGAGTATTCATTAATTGCTGGTCACTCCACTAAAGACCCATAGCTGCACTTTTCGCACTGTAGATATATTTCTGTATCCACAGATATAACCAATCAATAGTAAGACGACCCTTCACGAATTGCTCGTAATTATAGTTGGGTCAAATTACTGTTTATCCATATATTTACATCTAACTCCTTAAGTCTCACTAAGCTTCTAATGAACAATATGTTTATGGTCCTACCATAAACAAAACCCTCTTGGGCCAGTGAGAGGGATGAACTCCATTGTTCAAGACTCGAAGATAACACTTAAAGGAGCAATTCATCTACGTACATTAAATAGTGGAATGAGTGAATTCCATCTCATGTAGCTATATCCCCAACTCTCTACTTGGATAAATCCCCAAAGTGGTAGACTTATTTAATCGGCGAGTTGGACCATTCTCACACATACAAATCAAAGAACTACCCTCATAGACAGGAGCTCATAACTTATTCAGAATTGAAGTCGAGTTACCTATGGTCATCCTATGAAATATTAATCTCTTTAGACAACGGTGTTATGAAGAGAGAATAATTATTTTGTTGTTCGATCTTATACAAACTATTTGTATGGAGTACCCCCATTCACATGTCTCCACATGAACGATTGGGATCAAAACGTTTGTAATACTTTACAACTCTTATAACAATACAGAGTGGATCGTATCCGTAGTGCCACAAGGATAAGACACCCAACCTCATCCATACTACAGACCATTTAGGTTATTACTTGAACATTATCTACCTGTATGTCTACCACATACTGTTCAAGTTTCATAAAATAATCTTAGATATTATTTTAATAGATAATTGCATATTTCAAATAATCAATCATTATTTTAAATAACATATTAACTACGAGGCTTTAGGACTTACATCCCAACAGGAAGCAAATTCGACATGACCTAGGGTGCAAATCATTTTTATTGATTGCTCCCCAAGGCTAACACTGTTGGGATTTATGTCCTAAAACTTCGTAGTTAATTAGTTATTCGATATAATAATTAATTATTTTATATATGTAATAGTTAGTTATTCATTACATGAAAAAACCAAGGTTATTTCACGAGACTTGAACAGTATGTAGTGGACATACAATTGAATCATGTTTCAAGTAATAACCTAAAGGATCTATAGTATATAGATTAAGGTTGGATGTCTTAATCGTAGTAATAATATGGATATGACCCGCTTTGTAATTGTTACAAATATTGTAAGTGTTACAAACGATTTGCTCTTAGTTGTTCGTGTAAAGACATGCAGGTGGGGATTGAAGGAGTGGGTGAATACTCGCAGTTGAAAAGATTGTGTCCCAATTTTAATTTTACAGAACAATAATTAGAGGATGAAAACACAGGGTAAACAAAACCTATTAAGCATACTATATACTGTGCAATTAGGGAGGAAGAGATTAAGAAATAACATACCCGTTGAAGACCAATTCTTCACGTTCCTCTCTAATTTGAGTCATCTTCTCCCGATCTCACGAACTTGGTGCCCACGAACTCAACGAGCAGGAACATACACCACCAACGGGTCTCCCTCGTTATTCTCAGATACGAGAATCGTGCAGAGGTATGGGCTTGCACTCAATCTTGACGTAGGGAGGAGTATGGGAGATTTTTTCTTCTCCGTAAACTCATCTGCATTACCCAAAGAGCAAAAGAAGACAGAGAGAGAACGAGAGAGAGCAAGATTTTGTTATCCCTTTTTTCGGTTTTTGTTACGTGAGAGCCATTGAGAAAATAATGGGCAATGGAGTTATAACTCCCACCCCTTTAATTTTAGTTATATTAAATTCAAATTAAAAAATTTGAATTTAATCATGTATATAACTACTTAATATATATATATATATATATATATATATAATATATATATATATAATATATATATATATAAATATATAATATGTTATATCACATATAACATAAACCATAGTTTATTATTCTCTCAAATAACCTAAGGTATTAATGATTAATTTTAACCTATAGTTTTTATATGAACACATTCATATAAATAATAATTGAATAATATTCAAATTACAATACCTCTCTCAATAAAATATATATATTTAATATGAATCATATTATATTAATTTTACATATAAATTTTATATGAATCATATTCATATAATTAATATCTAAACCATATTCAAATATTTATTTCTCTCATAAAACTATGTAAATTTAATATGTATCAAATTCACATTAAATTTTAACATATAGATTTTATATGAATCATACTCATAATTAATATTTGAACCATATTCAATATTTATTTCTCTCATAAAATTATATAATGTTACAACTTATATTATATTATATAATGTATTAATATATATTATTTAATTGTATCTCATACAATTAATTTTCTTTAATTAATTTGACCAATCTAAATTAATTCAAAATTAATTTGATTCCCATCAGCCCTCATTGAGCTAATGGGGGACGTCATGGACTTATAGATTGAATCTCCAATGATACAAGATTAATTGATTAAACTCTTTTAATCAAATTAATCAACATTCATCAACTGCTAGTCATTTCACAAAAGGATGACAATAAACTCTTCGCACTATAGATATATTTATGTGCCAATTGGATATAACCAATTAATGGTGCGTTGACCCTTCACAAATTGCTCGTAAGTACAGCTGAGTCAAATTACCGTTTTATCCATGTAGTTACATCTAACTCCTTAAGTACTACTAATTCCTCTAATGAACAATTAGTCATAGTCCAACTATGACCGAACCCCTTTTGGACTAGGAGAGGGTGGGGCGCCTCATTGTTCAAGCCCTAGAATCAGCCCTTAAAAGAGCAATTTATGTTCTTACCTTAACTATAGGGAAGTAGTGAATTCCTTCTTGTGTAGCTTTGTTCCTAGCTCCCTAACTAGACAAATTCCCAAAATGGTAGGCTTATTGAGTCGGAGAATCTGCCGACTCTCACCCATACAAATCAAAGGATCACTCTCATAGGCAAGAGTTCACAACTCACTCAGGATTAAGGTCAAGTCACTTATGGTCATCATGGTGAAATGTGAGTCTCTTTTAGCAATGACGTTATAAAAAGAGACTTAACATTTCGTGGTTTGGTCTTTATACAAAATCTTTTGTATAAGATACCCTGCTCACATGTCTTCACAAGAATGATCAGGATCAAATCATTTGTAGTACTTTACAAATTGTAATAACTACGAAGTGGGTCGTATCAGCAGTGTTACCAGGATAATGCATCCAATCTTATCCATATACTACAAACCATTTAGGTTATCACTTAAACATGATCCACCTGTATATCTTCACATACATGTTTAAGTTACATTAAATCTTGGATCTTAGGTTAATGGATTATTGCAAAAATAATATAAAATTAATTAACTATTGATGCAACTAACATAAAACTATGAGGCTTTAGGGACACCCCAATAATCACCCACTTGCACTAAAGCCGATGAAATATGATCCGGTGAGACATGTATCCTAGTGCATACACTATATCCTACATGCTCTTCCACTTGCCCTAGTATACTAGAGACATGTCTCGTAGTCCTAGACAGTCTAGAAGATCCTCTCACACTTTAGCCTAGAGAATTCTTTTATATATTACAAACAATTATGTCAATAAGAATCATCTGTTCACCAATGAGATTACCTATATTCTATGTTATTCCTTCCACTAGGTGCTGACATATGGTCTCCAACCTAATCCTTGAATCACGTTATCACACAGAGTGAATAGATTAAGTTATATCTAAAACAGTTTTCAAATATTTCAAGACACACTGAACATAGGCAAATTATTGTTTCACAAGTAAAATACTGCCTCTCAGTCCAATAGACACCATCTAGGATAAAACACGGATTTCTCTAAATCCAATACGAAATAGTGTAACTCATAAAAAATCAAATATTAAACTATATACACTAAAGTTTCATTATTCGTAAGTTTTAATTTTCAACACTCAATGGTCGTACCATCGACTTCCTCGATTAAAACAACCAAATGTATATTAAATGTTAATGAAGTCTCATGTAAAATTGATATCCCCTCAACATTTGAAGTGTCTTAGGAAATATTTTCCTTAGACATATCAACGTCATTGTAGATTGGTACATTACCATTCTATCTTTAGCAATCGCATTGAACATTAAACAACTACTTTGTAAATGTAAGATGCATGAGACAAATTAAACAACGTGTCCTAAACATCTATATGTGGACTTTTAATATACAAAATCACTTCAAATCAACTATTTGAAATTGGTTGAACAGTCAAAATGTGTATATTGATTTTTACTTCATTCATAATGAGCAAATATCAATGTAGAATAGATAAAATATCCACGTTTCATTTTCTTGTCTATACAAAAATACTGTCACCGCTTAAAGTCATTGATCATGATACTATATCAAAAAATTTCTTGAAACTGTATAGATTCTTTGAACTCCTTTTCATAAAAGAAGGTATTCATTTTTACATATCTCATACACAACAATGAATCCACGAAGACTCTGCTGTAAAACTAGGCAGAAAATTGACTTATAGTCCATTTTCACCCAATAGCTCTAGTGTGGGTTTTCACCTGACGCCAAGAGTCTTACTTTGAAGACTTCTATCTCCATATACCACTTTCAAGCTTCATTTTTGTAGACCCATGCATATCCTTTGAGGTTGCCCCATTAATGAAAGTTTAGAAAAGGTTGATTGAGATTGAGTACAATACTTCATCTCATATTCATGACTTTAACAACATTTCTCTTCTTGTCAATTTCCTTCGATACTTGTTATTTAGTATGCCAGCTTTGACTTCCAATAAGTCATAGCGTAGGTTGAGCCACCACACGGCTCTCCCACTACTGAAAGATTCATAAGTTTTCATTTTGTCATCTTATATGACAATAAAGGCTTCAAGTAAGTCTTTGCAATGGTCGAGTTATCTATAACTTTCCCACTACGATGAAAAATTATATATTTAATTATTAGAAATTGATGTTCAAATGAAACAAATGGTTAACAATACTTGTTAACTATTATGTGGTGTTACTTGAAATAAATTCATCAACACAGACTACACCCTTTAAACTTTTCAAATGAATCAATATTTGTCACACAAACTCATCATTTTACTTTGAAATGTCCAAAGAATACTTCGGCATCTTTTGAACATTTCTTTCCATAAGGATTTATTTTGACACAAGTGTTTCAACTTACCCAAAATTGAAATTTCATAAATAAGTTTTATAACACTTCCATGATACAATAATGTTTCACATACATGTTGGCAGAAATTGAAGGAACTGTGAGGTCCACTATGGAAGCGGAGATCATTCCCAAATTTTCAAATTTCACAGAATTTAAAATTGTAGATAAATGATTATGCAAAATAAAAGAAATTACAGCATGCTTAACAGGAGGAATTAGAGAATAAAATTCACTTACCCTTGAAGAACCAAGATCTTCACGAATTTTCTCCTCGATCCGATCACGAACACTTCGATTTCCAAAAACCCACAGCAACCCAAAAGGCCACCACCAAAAGAGAACCTCATGTATTATCTTTAGGGTATAAAGATAAGCAGAAGTGTGTGGACTCTGCTATCTTTTGGGAGAGGGAGGAAATTTTGAGAGGAAGAGAAATTTTCTTTTTTTCCTATGTGTTCTAGGAGAATGCCAGAGATCAGTACGTGAAAAAGAAAACAAGCAAAAGAAGAAGATGAAGATCTTGGGCCAACCCCCACAACACCATGATTAAACCTGGAGAAAATAAGGGAGGAGTTATAACTCCCTCATAAATTAATTTCAAAAATTTAATTTAATTTAATTCAATATAATTTAATAAATAACTTACATTATTAGTTATTTGAATTAAATTAAATTAATAATTGTAAGTTATTATTAAATTATTTTGAATTAAATTAAATTATTATTTTTGAAATTAATTTACGAGGGAGTTATAACTCCCCTCCCTTTATTTCTCCTAGGTTTAATCATGGTGTTGTGGGGGTAGGCCAAGATCTTCATCTCTTCCTCTTGCCTTTTTTTTTCATGTACTGATCTCTGCATTCTCCTAGAATACATTATATAATTATATTTCATATAATTAAAAAAACTTAATTATATCATCTCTAATTAAATCCCTCTATTAATTTGAACAATTCAAATTAATCCAAAAACTAATTCTCAATTAATCCTATTGAGCTACCAAGGACCTCATGGACCTATAGCATGAAGCTCCAACGATACATGAATAATTAATTAAACTCTTTAATTAAATTATTCACCATCAGTTAACTGTCGGGCACTCCACTAAAGATCGGCAGCTGCACTCTTCACACTACAGACATATTTCTGTGTCTAATGGTTATAACCAATCAACAGTACGATGATTCTTCACAAATTGCTCGTAAGTATAGTAGGCCAAATTATCGTTTTGCCCTTGTAGGTACATCTAACTCCTTAAGTACCACTGATCCTTTAATGGACAACAGATCATAGTCCAACTATGACTAAACCCCTCTCGGGCCAGGAGAGGATGTGGCGCCACATTATTCAAGACCTGGAATTAGCTCTTAAGGGAGCAATTTATCTACTTACCCCTACCTCGGGGATGGAGTGAATTTCATCTTGTGTAACTATGTTCCCAACTCCCCAATCAGACGAATCCCCAAAATGGTAGGCTTGTTGAGTTGGCGATTTGGCCACTCTCACACATACAAATCAAAGGACCGCCTTCATAGGCAGGAGTTCATAACTCACTCAGAATTCAGGTCATGTTACCTATGATCATCTTGGTGAAATGTAAGTCTCTATTATGAACGACGTTATATAATAAGACTAAACATTTCATCGTCTGGTCTTATACAAACTCCTTTGTATAGAATATCCTCGCTCATATGTCTATACATGAATGATCATGATCAAATCATTAGGTTATCACTTAAACATGATCCACCCGTATCTCTCTATATACATGTTTAAGTTACAAAGATAACCTTGGATGTTAGTTTATTGGTTTGTGGTTAATGCAACTAGAATATCATATATTTTATAGACAATAAATAAAATATCATATATTTTATTAAATACACAATGAGTTTGTTCAACAATGTTTACAAATTATAGAACCCTACGAGATTTAGGGCATCAATCCCAAGAGTATCAAATACAATAAAACCTATAGTTTGAATTTCTCTTAATAATGCATGGTATTTAATATAAATCCAATTCATATTAAGTTTAATTATATGAATCTTATCCATACAATTAGTATTTGAATCATATTCAAATATTTAATTCCCTCAATTAATTTGAACGATTCAAATTAATACAAAATTAATTCTCAATAATCCCGATTGAGCTACAGAGGGAACCTTATGGATCTGTAGATTGAAGCTCCAATGTTACTTGAATAATTAGTTAAATTCTTTTAATTAAATTATTCAGCATTCATTAACTGTCGGTCACTCCACTAAAGACTGACAACTATAATTTTCACAGTACAGATATATTTTTGTGTTCATTGTATATAACTAGTCAACAGTATAATGACCTTTCACAAATTACTCGTAAGTAATGTTAGGCAAAAATTACCGTTTTTCCCCTGTAGTTACCTCTAGCTTCTTAAGTACCACTGATCCCTTTAATGAACAATAAGTCATAGTCCAACTATGCCAAACCTCTCTAGGCCAAGAGAGGGTGTGACATCACATTGTTCAAGCCCCGGAATCAGCCCTTAAGGGAACAATTTATCTATTTATCCTGACATTAAGGAAGGAATGAATTTCGTCTTGTGTAAATGCATTCCTAGCTCCCCAATCAGACTAATCCTCAAAATGGGCTTATTGAGTCGGTGGTCTGGCCACTCTCACCCATACAAATCAAAGGGCCGCCTTCGTAGGCAGAAGTTCATAACTCACTCAGGATTTAGGTCATGCCACCTATAGTCATCCTGGTGAAATGTAAGTCTCTACTATTAACGGTGTTATATAATGAGACTAATCATTTCGTGGTCCGGTCTTATATAAAGTCCTTTGTATAGAACACCCTCGCTCACATGTCTATACATGATTGATTAGGATCAGATCATTTTGGTCACTTTACAACAATTATAACATCTACAAAGCAGGTCGTGTTCGTAGTATCACCAGGATAAGGTACCCAGCCTTATCCATCTACTACAGACCATTTAGGTTATCATTTAAATATGATCCACCTATATGTCTCTACATACATGTTTAAGCTATAGAAGATAAGCTCGGATGTTAGTTTATTGGTTTTGTGGTTTAATGCTACTAAACGTCAAATAAAATACCTCAGATTTCATTAAATAATTAAATTGTTTGTACATTACAATTACAAACTACATGACCCACAAGATTTAGGGCATCAATCCCAACATAAATAACGTTCAAAACAATGCAATCTATATCACATTACCTTAATGGAGTAGACATCAGTGTAATTTAAAAACATTAGGACTCAGTTCAACAAAGAACGCAATGTTAATTTCACCCAAATTGTACTAAATGTTCCAAGTCGAGATCTCATCTCATCTTTGTCAATTAGGCTTAGTACATCAAATATCCAGTATTAATTGTGATCATATCATAATGTTACAATATGTTTGTCTAAGTGATTTAAACTTTAGTCTAATTTCTTTTGAACATTTCAAAGAAAATAAGACCTGGGTTGCATTAGAACAAGATACACTTATTCATAAATACTCATCAATCATATTAATGGATTATCTATGAAATCAGATTTATGTTTTCTAACATAAGATCACTTGGATCAAAGAAAGAAAATATCACATTGGCCAGATAACCTTATCTAATAAGGTTTAATGACACATCTGCATGAGAAGCAAGACTTTTACCAGGTAATAATATTATATTAAATATGATGCATGAAATATGTTTATCCTAAGGTGAGATTTTAAATAATACTATTGACATACATTATGACATATAAATAATTAAAATCATAAATCATATGTATAATTAAATAAAACAGCAACATTGGACCAAAATTGACATCCTAAACATTAATTAAATTAATATAATACTTATATTAATTTAATTAACGAAATTACAATAAACAATTAATTATTACAAATTAATAAATTAAAAATAGAAAAATTGGAAAGAAACCATTGAAAAGGCTCAAACCCACAACTTTGAAGGTTTCTTGACACATGCTCAAACCATCCAGAGCATCGCAACGCTTTGATGCTAGCATTGCGACACTAGCTTTTATGTTGCCGCAGTGTTGGGCCACGTTGTATACAACGTTGCAACGCTATGACTGAAGCGTTGTGACGCTGTATAGAAGAAGTTTGCTATGCTTTTCCTGTTCATCCGATTTGCTTCGTTCTTGCTCTAAAATTTCACTAAACGAAGTAGGAACTCCATCACGAATGACATAGACAATTACAGACTCGATTAATGAATTTAAACACCCAAAACACCGGGCAATTACAACTTTAAACACATTTAAAGCAGTAAATTCTAGACCAATTTCGAAACCATCCAATATACAAAAATCCATACATTCAAAATGCATCATGCACCCACCAAAACTCTAAATTAAAGTTTAAAAATTAAAAATTGGGACTTAATCGACGCTCTTATACCAATTGAAAGAGTAGGTGAATACTCGAGAGGAAAAGATTGTATCCCAATTTTAATTTTACAAAACAATAATTAGAGGATGAAAACATAGGGTAAACAAAACCTATTAAGCATGCTATCTACTGTGCAATTAGAGAGGAAGAATTAAGAAATCATATACTCGTTGAAGACCAATTTTTTATGTTCCTCTCCTATTCGATTTGTCTTCTCCCAATCTCACGAACTCAACAAATAGGAACAAACACCACCAAGGGGGTTTCCCCTTATTCTCATAGACGAGAACTGTGTAGAGGTGTGGAATTGCACTCAATCTTGGAGTAGGGAGGAGTATGAAAGATTTTTTCTTCTCTGGAAACTTATATGCATTACCCAAAGAGAAAGAGAGCACAGAGAAAGAGAGCAACATTCTTTTTTTTTCCTCCAGTTTTTGTTACGTGAGAGTCACTGAGAAAATAATGGGTGAGGGAGTTATAACTCCCCCACCTCCCTTTTAATTTTAATTAAATTAAATTCAAATTAAAAAATTTAAATTTAATATATATACATATATATATATATTAATCACTTAATATATTACAAACCTGTCTCTTATACACATCTAGATGTGTATAAGAGACAGATATATTAACCACTTATTATATACAAACTATATGTTATATCACATATAATATATATAACCTATAGTTAATGTTATATCGCATATAACATAAACATAGTTTATTATTCTCTCAAATAACCTAAGGTATAAATATGAATCATATTCATATTATTTTTAACCTATAGTTTTTATATGAATAACATTCATATAAATATAATTGAATCATATTCAAATTATAATACTTCTCAATAAAATATATAAATTTAATATGAATCATATTCATATTAATTTTAACATATAGTTCTATATGAATCATATTCATATAATTAATATTTGAATCATATTCATATAATTAATATTTGAATCATATTCAAATATTTCTTTCTCTCTTAAAAATATATAAATTTAATATGAATAAAATTCACATTAAATTTTAACATATATATTTTATATGAATCATATTCATATAATTAATATTTGAATCATGTTCATATAATTAATATTTGAATCATATTCAAATATTTATTTCTCTCATAAAATTATATAAAGTATCAACATATATTATATTATATAATGTATCAACATACATAATTTAATTGTATTCTTATACAATTAATTCCCTTTAATTGATTTGATCAATTCAAAGTAAACCAAAATTAATTTGATTCCCATAAGTTCTCATTAAGCTAACGAGGGGACCTTATGGACCTATAGATTGAAGCTCTAATGATACAAGATTAATTGATTAAACTCTTTTAATCAAATTAATCAACATTCATTAATTGTCGGTCATTCCACTTAAGATCGACAATTGAACTTTTCGCACTATAGATATATTTCTGTGTCCACTAGATATAACCAATCAATAGTGCGTCGACGCTTCACAAATTGCCCAAGTACAGTTAGGTCAATTTTTTTTTTTTACCACTGTAGTTACATCTAAGTCCTTAAGTACCATCGATCCCTCTAATGAATAATTAATCATAGTCTAACTATGATCAAACCCCTCTCGGGTCAGGAGAGAATGAGACGCCTCATTGTTCAAGCTCCGAAATCAGCCCTTAAGGGAGCAATTTATTTTCTTACCTTAATCATAGGGAATGAGCGAGTTCTTTCTTGTGTAGCTGTGTTCCCAGCTCCCCAACAAGACGAATCCTCAAAATGGTAGGTTTATTGAGTTGGCGAATCTGGTCACTCTCACCTGTACAAATAAAAGGATCGCCCTCATAGGCAGAAGTTCACAACTCATTCAGGATTAGTCCAAGTCACCTATGGTCATCCTAGTGAAATGTATATCTCTTTTAGCAACGACATTATAAAGAAAGACTTAACATTTCGTGCTCTGGTCTTTATACAAACTCTTTTGTATAAGATACCTCCGTCACATGTCTCCACAAGAATGATCAGGATCATATCATTTGTAGTACTTTACAACAATTGTAATAACTACAAAGTGGACTGTATCAGTAGTGTTACCAGGATAAGGCACCCAACCTTATCCATATACTACAGACCATTTAGGTTATCAGTTAAACATGATCCATCGATATGTCTCCACATACATGTTTAAGTTGTTGGGGATGATGCCCTAAACTCTCGTTGGGTCATGTAGTTTGTAAACAGAGTTTTGAACAAACGCTTGTGATTAATATATGATATTTTCTTCAATTTTGTCCATGGTGTTGGGGATGATTCCTTAAACTCTCGTGTCCTATAGTTTGTAAACACAGTTTTGAACAAACGCTTGTGACGTATAATATATGATATTTTCTTCACTTTTGTCTATGAATATTGGATGTTTTATTTACTTTACCACAAACTAATAAACTAAGATCCCTGGTTGTCGTTTGTAACTTAAGCATGTATGTGGAGACATACAAGTGGATCATGTCTTAAGTGATAACCAAAATGGTCTGTAGTATATGGATATGGGAGGGAAACCTTATTCTGGTAACGCTACGAATGCGACCCACTTTGTAAAATAGTTACAAGTGTTGTGATTTGCTACAGATGATCTGATCCTGATCATTCATGTGGAGAATGTGAGTGAGGGTGCCCTATATAAAGGAGTTTGTATAAGACCGGACCACGAAGTGTTATAGTCTCGTTATATAACGCCATTCATGACAGAGACTTCACTTCATTAAGATGACCATAGGTAACATGACCTCAATCCTGAGTGAGTTGGAAATTCTGCCTTTGAGGGCGGTCCTTTGATTTGCATGGGTGCGAGTGGCCAGATCGCTGACTCAAACCTACCACTTTGGGGATTTGTCTGATTTGGGAGCTGGGAACTCAGCTACCACAAGATGGAATTCACACATTCTCCAAAGTAGGGGTAAGTAGATAGATTGTTCCCCTAAGAGTTGATTCCAGGGCTTGAACGATGTGGTGCCACACACCTTCTCATGGCTCGAGAGGTGTCCACACCTAGTAGGACTATGTTGTATTATTCATTAGAGGGATCAGTGGTACTTAAGAAGTTTGATGTAATCACAGGGGCAAAATGACAAATTGGCCCAACTGTACTTACGAGTATTTGTGAAGGGTTATCGTACTGTTGATTGGTTATATCCGATGGACACATAAATATATTTGTGGTAAGAAGACTGCAGCTATCAGTCTTTAGTGGAATGCCTAATAGTTAACAGATGGTGGATCTCGTGGCTAAAGAGTTTAGTCACCTATTCACATACTATTGGAGCTTCGAGCCATAGGTTCATAAGATCCCCTTGATAGTTTAATGGATTCAAGTTGAGGATAAGGTCCCCTTGGTATTTAGATATTATGGCGAAAAGAGAGGAAAGTTGCATCGATAGTATAAGATATAGCTGAGAAATACAAAAATTATGAAATGTCGTAAACGCATCCACTAACCCCATTGCGATGGCGAAATAGAATGTTTCAGTCTCTGTTTTGCAGGAAATAGTCACCGCATGCGTTAATGGCTCGAAGACAAAATGTACAACGCATCTATATCGCATGCGTCAATCGATCAAGAACGAAGAAATGATCAACACAATGATGGCGCATGCGACGATCGATTATGGACTCTAGAGATTAACACATTTCAACTGTATGTGGTAATAAAAAACAACACCGCATGCGGCGATCGATCGAAGATGTGAAGAGAAACGCATTCACGGATGATTCTGACAAGTGTACAGCTTTCTATTGTGCAATTCTGACAGATTGATTGTGGAGCAGAGAGGAATTTTCCATTACGCCATGGTAGGAATTATTAGAATTGTACAGTGGGACCACAAATTCAAAGAGCCAAGGTCTTGTTTATAAATAGCTTCCTTGAATTCACTGAAAGATATACGGGTTGGGAGAGAGGCTGGTCTGAAGAGACTTTACAGAGAAAATTTGGGAGAACTATGAGACAAGGCTGGAAAGTGAGTCTCTGAGCAAGGAATTCTTCCGATTCCCGAAACTAAAGCTCTGTGCAAAAGGTCAATTCTATTGGGAAAGCAAGCCTGAGAGGGAAGCTTTCCTCTCTACTACATCCACACACCGACAAGATCAAGTCTACGATCGAGATCTGTGTCAAGACGTTGACACTCTTTCCGTATTTGTTTCTATTCTTTAATTCATCTTCTGTGTTCATCTTCTTTAATCCGCATTCACTATCATGTATCAAACGCTTATATTTAGAATTAAATATTATCATCGTCATCATTATCATCTCTCTGTTCATTTCCATACATTTAACATCCATTTTCTCCATGATGTATTCTTAATCCCCTAGGTAAAAAGGGAGAATTAAGCGAGTGAGTTAATCTGTGTTAAGGTAATCAATAAGTTTGGCTAAAGTATGCTCGACGACATCTTCACTTGTGAGAGCAGAAGTGAAGATGTTATTCCGCTTATCGAGAGAAGGTTGGAAGAATGCATTAACTAAGGCGAGAAGTATTCCAGAGGTGTAAATAACCTTGTGTTCATCACGTTCATCTCTGTTTCACCATAGACGTATGGGAACATGACCGATCATTGAAAGGTGTACGCCAAGGGAAAGTGGAACCTTAGTTGTGTCCTTAACGCGATTGATGAACTTGCGATGTTTTTACTCTTTACTCATTCTCTTTCTGCCTCATTCATAAGACTTTCCATCGCATTAATAGATTCTTTTGTACAACTTCACAGCCAGTCCTCGACCCCTATATCATAGTAGTTTAGAAATTTACTTTATCAACACATTTTACTTTCAGCGCAATTTATATTTCTGCAAAACCAAAATTCTTTATTCTTTATTATAACCGATTGCATATATCACATTAGTATCACATTTAATGATAACAATCCCCATGTTCGACCTCGGATCATTCTGAGAAACTTGCGTTGGAATTATACTGGGTTTCAGCGCAAGGAAACTTGTGACACGCACTACTTCATCGCATACTACGAGCATATCGCTATTAACGCATACACTTCGAACATAGTATCGCATAATATCTTTATCGCAAAGCACTTGAGCACATATAGAGCACTTTCATTCATTAATTAGCGTAATAGATGGGGACATGAACTTGCATTACATTCATATTCATCATTGTCCAAATAGATAAAGATATAATTTTCGTATCCTCACAAATTTATGGCGCCGTTGCCGGGGATTGGTAAGGATTAGTGTTGAATACTTTTGTGGTATTTTGCAGGATAGATCTCTGCTGTACTATCTGTTTATTGTGAAGAGCAGGCTGATGGTTTATAAGTATTGGAATTGATCCAGAATTCGAAGCTGACCCAGAGATCGAACGTACTTTTCACGCAAGGGCACGCCAGAACAGAATCAGGCGAAGAAGAGTAAATATGGCTAACAACGAGAGGCCTGAAGGAAATCAGGGGGCGAATCGGCCAGCGCAAGATCCTGTCTTTTTTGCTGCAGGCCGCAACATCTCCATGAGAAACTATGCGGCACCGAATCTTTACGACTTCTTGCTCGGGATTTCATGACCAATGGTTGAGGAGAATGCACGTTTTGAAATAAAGCTGGTCATGCTCCAGATGATACAAAACGCGGGGCAATTTGGAGGTCTACAAGGTGAAGACCCGCATGCCCATCTGACCAGCTTTGTGGAGATGTGCAACACTTTCTCCATCCTTAGCGTCACCCCTGAAGGAATTAGACTTTACCTCTTCCCGTACACACTGAGGGATGAGGCAAAGAGGTGGGCTCATTCGTTGGAGCCAAACGAGATCACTTCATGAGACCAGTTGGTGGAGCAGTTCATGAAGAAATTCTTTCCTCCAGCCGTCAATACAAGAAGATAGAAGGATGTGTTGAATTTCGAGCAGATGGAGAACGAGACTCTAAGCATCGTCTGGGTGTGTTTCAGAAGATTGGTGAAGAATTGTCCGCATATTGGGATTCCCGATTGCGTTCTGATGGAGACTTTTTATAACGACCTGGAGGATTTATGGATAAGACCTACACGGAAGTCAAGGTCATCTTTGATCGCATTTCACGAAACACAGATGATTGGATGGATGACAGGTATGGGGGAAAAGGCCCCGAGAGAAGAAGAACGGAAAACGCCATTGTATCAGCGGATACAATGACAACCTTGGCCGCATAAATGGCCATGGTGACCTCTCTCTTTCAAATGATGGTAATTAATTAAGGTGCCCTCTCTCAAGGTGCAGTGCAACCAAATGCGCTGGCGCAAGTGGCCGCAATAAGTTGCGTCCAATGCGGAGGGGGTCATACTGCAGAGATGTGCCCATTGAACTTGCAATCAATGTTTGCTATCCAAAACAACCCTTACAGTAACACTTACAATCTAGGTTGGAGGAATCACCCTAACTTCGGTTGGGGAGGTAATAATGACCAAGGAGGCCAGAGGAATCATCAGAACAACAATTCAGGGAATTGAGGAAATCTTCCATCTTTTCACCAGAATCAGAATCAGAGTCACCAAAGGCAACCACATAACCAACCGTCCATGTCAAACATCTCTGTAAATTCGTCATCATTGGAGTCCCTGCTGAAACAATACATTGAGAAAAATGACGCAGTCATACAGTCGCAGGCGTCTTCAATAAGGAACTTGGAGATCTAAGTCGGGCAATTGGTAGCTGAGCTTTGCAACAGAACACCAGGAACACTACCAAGTAACTTAAAAGCCCTGGGATCTCATGGGAAGGAACAATGTCCTTGATGACATTGCGTAGGCAAGTCTGACCACCTGCGGGGATGCAGATTGCGATAATCATGAGGAATTTGTCTATCAATTAGCATCCCTAGAATCTATGTTTAATCGCTTTCTCTATTGCTTTCCTTTACTGTTTTCTGCATTGCGTTATTTACTGCTTACTAAAATTAGCCTTTACTGCTTTCCGAAATTACTTTCAATTTAATTCAATTGCATTATTTCCATGCCTTTTTCAATTTACTTACTTTTATGCTGTAGTTTGCGTTGTTTTTAAATCTCCATGAATGATTGACTAAAAAGAAAAGAACATCGCAAAGTCTTATCGACTTGTGTGTTTGATGAATTAAAAAGAAAATAAACATTTGGTATGCATTGCGATGATGGGTGCATCTTGCGCTGACAAGATACACTTTGTGTCCATACTACTCCTGTCTCTTATACACATCTAGATGTGTATAAGAGACAGATCTTACACAAATGCATTGCATTGAGGGGTGTGTTGCGCGCGCATATATTCTGCGCTCGTCCTTAACGAAAATGCACTATGTCGAGGTAGTGTTGTGCGAGTAGAAATATCGTGTGCGTCCATCCTCCAGAAATGCGCGGAGTTGAGGGGTGTGTTGCGCTAATGCATGCGTTGTTGCCCATCCTCCGCAAATATTCATTTGTGGTAACAGATGCATTGTGTTAATCTTTAACATTTCATCCGTCCGAATGAAGTACAAAAGATAAATTCTTTTTGTGCGAGAGTAGTCCAATCATTTAGGCTTCCAAGGAAATGATGACTTAGCAGATGAAATGATGTCTTTTTCTACTAATTCATAAATGCGAGGAGCGCGGCGGGTAGGATTTTTGAGAACCTCGAAGCCTGCCACGTAGAGTTTGCATTGGGCCCATCAAGGCCCAACCTATAAATTCCCTCCTCATTCATTTGAGGAAGTTTACTTGAATCTCTAGCAAAAAGAAACCCTAAGCAAATCGTCTGCATATCAAACCTTTGAAATTTCTTCCTAAGTCCCAAAGAAATTTTCCAACTCTTTCACTCGCCGAAACCATGGCCAAGCAATCCTCACATTCATCTTCCCTACCTTCATCACCTTCCTTAGCCCCCGTCACTGCACGGGAGGCGACATTCCTCACAGCAAGCCACTGCCTCGCCGTCCAGCCGAAGCCTAACCAAAGAATTGCCGAAAAACCTCGACGAAAACCCATTGTAGCCAAACCACTCATCTGAGAGGGGCCGAGCACGGAGAGTGCCCCACTCCTAGTACTGTCATCAGAAAGTGAGAAGAAAAGAAGAGATGACGAAGAAGTATTTGGGAGCATTCTGAGCAACATGGAGAAGGAGGGAGGGTTACCTGAAGCCGTAGTTGTTAATCAGCCCTTGCCTTCGGAAGAGGAGATGGCAGAAACTTCGCAAAGAAGCGCCCTAGCCATTGCGGATCCTAAGGAAACTGTTCAAATAGAATCCTATGAGGGACCCACCAGGGGCGCTTTGGAGGAGGTGAGAGCAAAGAAGCAGCCTGGGACGACTGAAAAGAAAAAGCAAGGAGAAGCGTGTAGAAGGAGATGAAGAGGCCCGACCAAAGAAGGAGAAAAAGGAAACTAAGCCGAGTGAGAAGAGGCAGCGTAGGTGAGAAGAGAAGTGCCTAAAGAAGGAAGAAAAGAGGAAGAGGGTTGAAAGCTCGGATGTCGATGGAGAATCCACCACCGCAAGGGTGAAAGAGGGGGTGTCACCATAAGAAAAAGAATTAACGCAACCTCAAGAGTCATCAACGCATATCTGGATGGTTGCAACTGAAGACAGAGATGACCCGGACATTATCCCTATAATGTGGCATCGCAAGGAGAATGCATCGCAAGGGTCGACAAGTGACCCACAATTTTTACAATGCATAGCAAAAGAGAAGGAAAGAAGAAAAAGAGAAGAAGAGGAAAAATAAGAAAAGATGTTATGTGTGCGCCAAATCATCGCATCTGGCGATTTGGCAAGAAAACTCCACGATGAGAAGATGTGCCGTAACAACATAATTTCAGCAGAAGAAGAAAGAAAAGGGCTCGAGGGCTTCAGAGCAGTTTGAAAGAGAGATGAGAGAAGAAGAAGAAGAAGAAAAGAGGAAGAAGGAAGAGAAGGAAAAACGACGCAAGGCCAGTGTGCAGCACGCCAGAGAAAACAAAAGAAAAGAAGTTACGGAGTGGAGAAGGGAAGAAGAAGAACAGCGCAAGGAACAGGAATAAAAACAAAGACAAAAGTCCCACCTTGCGTTGGCTCAAGATAAGGGTAAAGCAAAAGTTGGAAGCAGCAAGCCTGTGTTGACCAAAAGGCGCCCATCAACGAAGAAGGAAAATGATGACATGATGATGGAGATGGGGTTCTTTCCTGCGTCAATGCCACTACCTGATTTAATTACAAGTGTTGTGCTGGAGCATGGGTGGGAGACTTTCTGCCAATGCCCATCCATCATAATTCCAACGGTAGTGAGAGCTTTTTATAATGGACAGCTCTATGACACCAAAGATGCGATGATCATGAAAGGGTGGACAATGCCATTCAGCGCAAGGGATATCAACGAATTATATAAGATAAAGTATATCCCAGATGCGTTGGACAACAAAATTATTGATGATCCCGACGAAGAACAAATGGAGGATGCGCTGAGAACATTAACGCAACCAGGAACTCAGTGGTCGGTATCTTTGAAAGGCATTAAGACCCTTGCGTCCAACAAACTGATTCTAGAAGTGCGTCCAACAAATTGTTTCCACTCAGTGGTCGTATCTGTTTTATTTAGATATTACGGCAAAAAGAGAAGAAAGTTACTTCGATAGTATAAGAATTGTTTGAGAAATACGAAAATTATGAAATGTCGTAAATGCATCCACTAACCCTATTGCGATGGCGAAATAGAATGTTTCAGTCTCTGTTTTGTAGGAAATAGGTCACCGTATGCATTAATGGCTCGAAGACAAAATGTACAACGCATCTACATCGTATGCGCCAATCGATCAAGAACGAAGAAATGTTCAACACAATGACAGCGCATGCAACGATCGATCATGGACTCTAGAGATCAATGCACTTCAACCGCATGCGGTAATAAAAACAACACCGCATGCGGCGTTCGATCGAAGATGTGAAGAGTAACGCATTCGCGGACGATTCTGACAAGTGTACAACTTTCTGTTGTGCAATTCTGATAGATTGATCGTGGAGCAGAGAGGAATTTTCCATTATGCCCTGGTAGGAATTATCAGAATTATACAGTGGGACCATAAATTCAAAGAGCCAAGGTCTTGTCTATAAATAGCTTCCTTGAATTCACTGAAAGATATACGGGTTAGGAGAGAGGTTGGTCTGAAGAGACTTTACAGAGAAAATTTGGGAGAACTACGAGACAAGGCTGAAAAGTGAGTCTCCGAGCAAGGAATTCTTCCGATTCCCGAAGCTGAAGCTCTGTGCAAAAGGTCAATTCTACGGGGAAAGCAAGCCTGAGAGGGAAGCTTTCCTTTCCACTACATTCATACGCCGACAAGCACAAGTCTTCGATCGGGATCTGTGTCAAGACGCTGACACTCTTTTCGTATTTGTTTCTATTCTTTAATTCATCTTTTGTGTTCATCTTCTTTAATCCCTCACTCACAATCATGTATCAAACACTTATATTTAGAATTAAATATTATCATCGTCATCGTTATCATCTCTCTGTCCCTTTCCATACATTTATCATCCATTTTTTCCATGATGTGATCTTAATCCCCTGGGTAAAAAGAGAGAATTAAGCGAGTGAGTTAATCTGTGTTAAGGTAATCAATTAAGTTTAGCTAAAGCATGCTCGACAACATCTTCACCTGTGAGAGTAGAAGTGAAGATGTTATTCTGCCTATCGAGAGAAGGTTGGAAGAATGTGTTAACTAAAGCGAGAAGTATTTTGAGAGATGGAAACAACCTTGCGTTCATCATGTTCATCTCTGTTTCACCATAGACGTATGGGAACGCGGTCGATCACTGAAAGGTGTATGCCAAGGGAAAGCGGAACCTTAGTTGCGTCCTTAACGCGATTGATGAACTTGCGATGTTTTTACTCTTTACTCATTCTCTTTTTGCCTCATTCTAAGACTTACCATCGGATTCATAGATTCTTTTGTAAAACTTCACAGCCAGTCCTCGACCCCTGTATCATAGTAGTTTAGAAATTTACTTTATCAATGCATTTTACTTTTAGCGTAATTTATATTTCTGAAAAACCAAAATTCTTTATTCTTTATTATAACCGGTTGCATATATCGCATTAGTATCGCATTTAACGACAAAAATCCCCGTGTTCGACCTCGGATCATTATGAGAAACTTGCGTTGGAATTATACTTGGTTTTAGCGCAAGGAAACTTGTGACACACACTACTTCATCGCATACTACGAGCATATCACTATTAACACATACACTTAGAACATAGTATTGCATAATATCTTTATCACAAAGCACTTGAGCGCATATAGAGCAATTTCATTCATTCATTAGCGCAATAGATGGGGACATGAACTTGGATTACATTCATATTCATCATTGTCCATATAGATAAATATATAATTTTTGTATCCTCACATGTTTATGGCGCCGTTGCCGGGGATTGGTAGCGGTTAGTGTTGAATACTTTTGTGGTATTTTGCAGGACAGATCTCTGCTGTACTGTCTGTTTATCGCGAAGAGCAGGCTGACAATTTATGAGTACTGAAACTGATCCAGAATTCGAAGCTGACCCAAAGATCGAGCGTACTTTTCACGCAAGGGCACGCCAGAACAGAATCAGGCGAAGAAGAGTAAATATGGCCAACAACGAGAGGCCTGAAGGAAATCAGGGGGCGAATCGGCCAGCGCAAGATTTTGTCTTTCTTGCTGTAGACCGCAATATCCCTATGAGAAACTATGCGGCATCGAATCTTTACGACTTCTCGCTCAGGATTTCACGACCAATGGTTGAGGAGAATGCACGTTTTGAAATAAAGCTGGTCATGCTCCAGATGATATAAAACGCGGGGCAATTCGGAGGTCTACAAGGTGAAGACCCATACGCCCATCTGACCAGCTTTGTGGAGATGTGCAACACTTTCTCCATCCCTAGCATCACCCCTGAAGGAATTACACTTTACCTCTTCTCGTACATACTGAGGGATGAGGCAAAGAGGTGGGCTCATTCACTGGAGCCAAATGAGATCACTTCATGGGATCAGTTGGTGGAGCGGTTCATAAAGAAATTCTTCCCTCCAGCCGTCAACGCAAGGAGACGAAAGGATGTGTTGAATTTCGAGCAGATGGAGAACGAGACTCTAAGCACTGCCTGGGTGCATTTCAGAAGATTAGTGAAGAATTGTCCGCATATCGAGATTTTCGATTGTGTTCTGATGGAGACTTTTTATAACGGCCTGAATCGATCAACGTAAGTCGTTGCTGACGCCTCCGCAGCGGGAGGATTTATAGATAAGACCTTCATGGAAGCCAAGGTCATCCTTGATCGCATTTCGCAAAACACGGATGATTGGGTGGATGACGGGTATGGGGGAAGAGGCCCTAAGCGAAGAAGAACTGAAAATGCCATTGTACCAGTGGATACAATGACAACCTTGGCCGCACAAATGGCTGCGGTGATCTCTCTCCTTCAAATGATGGCAATTAATCAAGGTTCCCTCTCTCAAGGTGCAGCGCAACCAAATGCGCTGGCGCAAATGGCTGCAATAAATTGCGTCCAATGTGGAGGAGGTCATACTGCAGAGATAAGAATTCCTTCAATTTTTATCAGTGCCAGGTTCTAATTCTAAATTCATTGATGCAAAGAATTGCATTTACTTTGTGGATGTGGGATTAATGGATTTTTTTGGTATAAGCCTCTGGTTGTTTAAATTCTTTTACATTTCGAAGTTAATTGTAAGGTCCCCTGCGTTTTGGGCATACTAACTTGCTATCGAGTCTTTAATTTCAAAGTGTTTTGAGTCTGTGAGTCATTCGTGAAGAAGTTTCAAGGCAATGGTTGCTGTTCTTCGAGGATGAAGATGACCAAGTGTTGGTCGAGTCGTGTAAACGATGGGGTAGACGATCGTAGAGTATCAGATACTCGGGAGCAGGTTAACGCGCGCACACTAGACGATCGTGTAGCTCAGCAAGCTTCATCGCTTAGTTCCTGACTATATGATCGCAGAGTAAATCGTTTACTTAATCAATTGTTAAGTGATCATCTAGACGATTGGGCTTCGCAGCTACATTGTCATCTAAATGATCGTTTAGAATTCACATGTTTTTGTCTTGTGCACTAAACAATCAGGTACCTCATGCTTCATCGCATAGTTATTGGTACTTGATCGTATACCCGACCGCGTTTACTAAACGATGGGAGCTTCGCCCTGGAAGTTCAAGACCCGGTTCGCCTGTGAACCGGTTTGCTCAATGGAAAATGTAATAGATAAAGTTTTTAATTTCAATTTTGAGGTGGTTCATCCCGGTCCATTAATATTTTGTGAATGTACATAGGATGTATGTTTAATTTATATGTCATATGGTATGCCATATAGAAGATATCCCACCTTAGGTTATACACTGGTCATGCATAATCTCTTTATTATAAGTGTTATGATTTAGAGAAGCATGATTTAAATTACATAAGAGCATGCTCATGCATCATATAATATAAGAGATATTTATACATGCATAAAGCATTGACATGCATCATCTTTATATTATAAGTGTTATAGTAAGGGTGTATGGAGCATGATTACTTGGTTCGTTACTAGTATATAAAATTTATGTATAGTAATGAATGGACATTGCATGAAGCATGACACATAGGTTAAATTTATAAGTGTAAAAAATACCTAGTTATGTGGCAATATGGTTTTAGTTGTTTCTTTTATAATGGTTATAAGAAAATTAGAACTAAAATCTATAAGAAAGACATGCATGCAAACTTAGGTTTGAATCATGGTTTTAAAAGTGTTTTAAAACTTGGTGGAGATAGATCTAAGATCACGGTTCTAATGTGATTAGCAACCTTAGGCTTTAATCTTTTAATCAGTTTAATAGGATTAAATTGACTAATAAAAGGTTAAAATGTAGCAAATCTATCTATAAAGGACCTTTTGTCTAAGGCAGGTTCTATCTAGGCTGGGGTATTTAAGGTGACGGAAACGGAACACCCCTACCTGGGAACTTACCTGGAAAGGTAAATTAGATAGATTTGATGCATGCATGCAAGGTTAAGGACAGTCCATTAAAGAGTTTAATGTGACTACTTGAACTTGTTTAATTTCAAGGACAAGAGTTATTTTTGAGCGGATTAAACAAACTTAGATTAAAATCAATAGCCTGATGGTCTAATTTAATGAACCCCTAGGTAGAACATTCAGTGGGAGGTACTTAGGGCATCTGATGCTTTATTTAAACCCCTCGCGTTTCTCCCTTTATTGTTCACACCATGAGATCTACCCTCGACCTCGTGGCACCTTGGGAGTGTCCCTCTAAAGGATGGTGTTTGGGTATATCAATATCAAGGTGGATGGAGAGAATGTTCATATTAAGTGGGAGCGGGATGTGTGACAGCATATCCCACGGTCTCTCTCGTTAGGTTGGATAAAGTTTCTGTGCATCGTCTCGAGGCACCCTAGAAGTGTCGCCCTATAGGATGACAGTTTTGCACGTTTCTTTATCTGATCTCTTGTATAAGATAAGGTTACTTAGTCTCTTGTCCTAATCTGCTTTTTCTCTATGGTGGGCGCATTAGGGCGGGACTCTGGGGCCGAAAACGAGGTTAAACTTACGCGAAATTGTTAAAGGTTAACAGTTCAGGACCGAACGAATGGTGACTATTAGGTGCAGTTCCGAGAGTTGGTTCTTCCTAATGGTTGAGAGTGTCTCATCCCAGTGAAAGAGCATCTAATCACCCCACTGGTGACGTTTGTCCTACCTCGCTGGGGCATCATTGCGAAATAAAAGTCTTTATCACTTAGGATACTTGGAAACTATTTTGCTAAAACTAAAAATGGTATTAAAATGTGGTTTAAGCATAGACTTATAAAAGTTTGTTCTGTTTTCAACAACGTTCTAAAATGACTACAGACACAATTGCTTTACTTAGCGCCGACAAGCTAACTGGCGAGAATTACTCTAGTTGGAAACAATGATTGCGACAATATTTATCATCGAGGATCTCATGTTCGTCCTTACGGAGGAATGTCCTTCTATTCCACCTCCTAATGCCGCTCGAAATGTTCGGGAGGCTTATGAGCACTGGACACGGGCGAAGGAGAAGGCTCGAGCCTATATCTTGGCAATCTTAATGACGTTTTGGCCAAGAAGCATGAGCCCATGGTCTCAGCGCGTGAGATCATGGAGTTCCTGCAGGGGATGTTCGGACAACCGTCTAGACAACTCAAGCATGAGGCTTTTAAACACATATTCAACTCCAAAATTGAGGAAGGCACCTCTGTTTGTGAACACGTGCTTAACATAATGGTCCGTTTCAATGTGACGGAGATAAATGGGTCTAAGATCGATGAAGGCAGCCAAGTTAGCATTATACTGCATTCGTTACCGGAAATCTTCCTGTACTTTGTCACTAATGCGATTATGAACAAAGTAGACTATACCCTTATAACTTTCCTCAATGAGTTGCATACATACCAATCCTTACTGAAAAGTAAGAAGAAGAGAGAAGGTGAGGCAAATGTTACCTCGTCTTCAAAGACGTTCCATCGAGGTTCGACCTCAGGGATGAAGTCTGCACCTTCTACTTCTAACACTGAAAAGTGGAAGAAGAAGAAGGGTAGTAAGGGGAAGGGGAAGGCGTCTGCTAACCCACCACCTGTCGCCTAGCGGAATAAGCATCTGGTGCCAGTTGACAAAGGAAAGTATTTCCACTGCAACCAAGATGGACACTGGAAGAGGAACTGTTCTCACTGGCTTAAGGAGAAGAAGCCAGCGAAGGCTAAGGCCAAGGCTAATTCAAAACAAGGTAAATGTGATTTACTAGTTTTGGAAACTTGCTTAATAGAGAATGATGATTCTGCTCGAATTATTGCCACTAATCATGTTTGTTCTTATTTTCAGGGGATTAGATCCTGGCGGCAACTGGAGGCTGGTGAGATGACCATGCGAGTAGCCACCGGGCACGTCATCTCAGCTGTGGCAGTGGGAGGGATCTAGTTGGCTTTACAGAAGAAATTTCTTATTTTACAAGATGTATTTGTAGTTCCTGAGTTGAAAAGGAACTTAATTTCTGTGTAGTGCTTGTTGCAGTGTAAATATACTCTTGAATTTAATGTGAATAAAGTGTTTATTCATAAAGATGGAGTTGAGATCTGTATAGCAAAACTAGAAAATAAGTTGTATGTGCTAAGGCCGTTAGAATTAAATTCTCCATAACAAGAGTGAAAGGAGGAGTCCTTGGCGAGAACGAGATTTTCTATGAAGAAGAGTTCTTCAACTGGTACGTTTCTTATTCTCTTATTGTTTAGTTTTCAAAGCATGCCGGTAATTTGTTGAATATTGCATATCTATTCTGTTTGATTGTGAATGCGTTAATTCTGTCACAATGAGTTTGGAACGATCTCGCTTCCACTCAGAGGTACTCTTTGATAAGAGTTCCTTCATATGGAATATTGGATGTTTTAATTGTTTTACCACAAACTAATAAACTAAGATCCCTGGTTGTTATTTGTAATTTAAGCATGCATGTGGAGATATACATGTGGATCATGTCTTAAGTGATAACCAAAATGGTCTGTAGTATATGGATATAGAAGGGAAACCTTATTCTGGTAACGCTACGGATGTGGCCTGCTTTGTAAAATAGTTACAAGTGTTGTAACTTGCTACAGATGCTCTGATCCTGATCATTTATGTGGAGACATGCGAGCGGGGGCGTCCTATACAAAGAAGTTTGTATAATACTAGACCACGAAGTGTTTTAGTCTCGTTATATAACGTCGTTCATGACAGAGACTTCAGTTCACTAGGATGACCATAGGTAACATGACCTCAATCCTGAGTGAGTTGGAAACTTCTGCCTTTGAGGGCGGTCTTTTGATTTGTACGGGTGTGAGTGGAAGCTAGGAACTCAGCTAACAAGATGGAATTCACTCCTTCCCCAAAGCAGGGGAAGTAGATAGATTTCTCCCTTAAGGGTTGATTCCAGGGCTTGAACGATGTGGCGCCACACACCTTCTCATGGCCCGAGAGGTGTTCACACATAGTAAGACTATGTTGTATTGTTCATTAGAGGGATCAGTAGTACTTAAGGAGTTAAATGTAACTACAGGGACAAAATGGTAAATTGGCCCAACTGTACTTACGAGCATCTATGAAGGGTTATCGTATTGTTGATTGGTTATATCTGATGGACATAGAAATATATTTGTGGTTAGAAGAGTGCAATTGACGATCTTTAGTGGAATGCCTGGCAGTTAACGGATGGTGGATCTCGTGGCTAAAGTGTTTAGTTAGCTATTCACGTACCGTTGGAGATTTGAGGCATAGGTCCATAAGGTCCTCTTGGTAGTTCAATGGATTCAAGTTGAGAATCAGTTTGTGGGTCAGTTTGAAGTGTTTAAATTGACAAGAGGGAGTTCGATTATATATGAAATGATTGAGTTGGTCAATTATACATGATATAGTTGACATGATGTATGAGATTCATTAATTGGAGGAATATGATATAAATATGATTTATATCTGGTGGAGGAGAAAAAGGACTATGGTTAATGTATTGCATATGATGTGAGATTAAACCATAGGTTATAAATATAATAAGATTATATCTATTTTTTAATTTAAAAATTATGGGATAATTGTGCCAGCTTTTTTCTCCATAACCGAATGAGTTAGTGGGAGGTTGCATTCAGTTCTCGTAATTGAAGGATAAAATGAAAATTATTTTCATTTTGCAAAGAATCAGACATTTTCTCACCGAATTGTGTATACTGTCTATCGTATAGCAAACCGAGAGCATACGATTGCTCAACGTTTCTAAACGATCGTATACATGCGCGCGGTTTACTAAATGATCACATAGGTTTTACTAAACGATCGTCTAGCTTTTTCCACTGTGATCGCGTGCCTGAACTAAACGATCGTCTATACGATCTCGCCCCTTTTTCTACACGATCGTGTACCTTTACCTAAACGATCAAGCATCGTCTATACGATAGACACTCGATATCTCCCACTTGTTTGGTCGTGGTAAACGATCGTCTCTTCCTCCTTCCCTTTACTAAATCCAACAGAGCCCACATCTCATGGATTCTCACTCCGAGAATATTGAGGGTTCCAAGTGGTAGTGTTTTCCCTGCTGCCTTGTTCGTGAGGAGTCCATTCGTAGGTAGACGACAACGATGATTTGGTGGACGATTGCTTGGAGATCTCAGCGAGAGCGAGATTTTTATGAAAAAGGATTCTTCAACTGGTATGTATCTTCTCTCTTTATTGTTTAAAGTTCAAAGCATGCCTGTAATTTATTGTTAATTACATAACTGGTCTGTTTGATTGTGAATGCGGTAATTCTGTCACAATGAGTTTTGATTGATTTTGCTTCCTCAAAGGTACTCTTTGATAAGAGTTCCTTCATAAATTACATCAGATAACCTTAGATCTTAGGTTAATGGATTATTTCACAAGTAATATAAAATTATTGAACCATTGATACAACTCGACAAGTCTTTAGGGCATACACTCCAACAGGGATATCCTATACAATGAGTTTGTATAAGACTAGACCACAAAATACTTAATTTCTCATTGTAACGTCGTTAATTGAACATATTAATATTTCATAAAATAATCATGTAACTTGATCTCAATCTTGAGTGAGTTATGGACTATCGTCTATGAGAGCAGTTATTTGATTTGTATAGGTGAGAGTGGCGTAAGACACCAACTTAATAAGTGATAACGGGCAGAAATGCACGTTATTACAATGCAAAGATATAAAACAATGTAGGATTGCGACGGTAAAAATATGTAAAATCGTGTCCAAAAGCATTAAGTTGAGAACATTGCGATTGCATGCGTCCATTGCATTAAAGGAGCTAAGTTACGTATTTTGTGTAGGAAAATGTGTTGGCGCAAGGCAGAATTGTGATCCAAGGAGTTCAGCGTCCAAGCGCATTAAAAGATTGCGACCACAAGGCTATGAGATCGTATGCGTTCGTAAAGATCTGCTCAAGAAGGTGGCCGCATAGAGATGGTGCATCAAGATGGAAGCTTAATAAATCATGATGGGACAGAAAGCTGATGACGGTCAAATCCGAATTAAGTTGACAAGTCGTTAACGACAACATTATAGCAAGTACACTCAACTTTTCGGTGACAATTAATCACCGTATCAGACAGAGAATTAATGCAATCCCATCAGTGCAATCATATTAGAGAAAAGCTCTTCACCATGAAGCTCTATAAATACCAAAGGCCACTTCGTTAAAGGGGTTCAGTTGTTTAGAATTTAGAGTTCTTCTTCGCCATATACATAGATAGCCGTAGTCTGTAATTTTTATACTTAGAAGGTGGAGGCGAGTGAAGAGAGAAGACGCCAAAAGATCGTCCTAGTTAGCTCGGAAGAGTGCCGGGTAGCGTTGAGAATGGAGAGAGGGCTGACTCTTGCAGAAGCAAGAACAATTATTTGGGCAGAGTAGAGAAAAACACGTGTAAAAGCCTTAGGAAGCAAGACATTGCTACCAGGCTCTCTATCCTTATTTTCCATTGTCATTCTGTATTCTGATCTTATTTATAAAATGGAATTTGCATCTCTACATCTGTTCACTCTCCTTACATAACGCATGAGTAACTAAATTGTCGAATGGGTTGATAGCATAACCTGAGATCTTCACTTTATGCGATCATCTTGTATTATGTATGCGTCATTCATCCTTTAGAGATACTTGAGAGGGTGGTCTAAGGATAGAATCTAGGCTTGGAAAAGTCAGATTAGAATCTAGGCTTGGGAGAGTCAGATTAGAACCGCATAAGCAAGAGATAGATACTTAGGGATAAGTTCTATTTGCTATTAACACATTGCATGCACCCTAGAGATAGTATATGATAGTATGCGGTCACCTTGTATATGTGTGCATCATTCATCATTGCATAGACAAGAATAGAGACTTAGGAATAAGTCCTATCAACATCATCGTATACATCGCATGTATCATAGAAATAGGAGCTATGGCATTTGCATTGGAAGATGAATTGTTGTTGTGTGTGTGTAGTATGATCGCATAGCTTGAATGCAATCTCAAGAAGCGCTAGCTAAATCCCTTCTCAACTCGTTCCCTGCATACTCATTGTAACTTTCGTTGTTATTAACTTTTCTCTCAATTCCGCCGCATAGACTCTATATCTTAAACAAACATACCAACTAACTCATTGTTTTATTTGTCACTGCAAAGAAAATCTGAAATCACCGTCGCATACTATCTCCATAGTTTTTGTGTTCGACCTTGGGCTTACCAGACAACTTAGTAGGATTTATACTTGGATTCTGCTAGGAAAACTTGCATGTACAACGTATACACCACCATGATGCATTATTTTATGAGGTAAAATTATGGAATGAAATGCGGTGATGAAAATGCGTTGAACAACAATTTTTCTCAGTGGAATCCAAGTATAAACCCCACGGAGTTTCCTAGTAAGTCCAGGGTCGAACTCAGGGACTAAGAAAAACGGTATGCGATGATAATTTTCCAAAAGACTTTGTGGTAACTGGTAAATCAAATAGTTGTTTGGTGTTGTTGTTTGCGGTAATAAAATAAACGAATGCAGCGGAGTTTCGAAAAGAGTTGATAATACGGAAGATGTGATGAGTATGCGGTGAACGGGTTGAGAAAGGGTTCGGCTAACACTTCCTAGGATGCGTTCATGTTATGCGATCATGCAACACACATACAATAGCAAATCATCTCTCAATGCAAATGCTACGGCTTCTAATACTAGAATGCATGCGATATATGTGATCAGTCTATAGGACCTACACATAAGTCTCTATTCTTATTTATGCGATGACAAAAATGACACACACACAAATAAGGCGACCACATAATATCATAACCTATTTCTAGGGTGCATGCGATGCAGGTTGACAAACAGAGCTTATCTCTAAGTCCCTATCTCTTGCTTATATAGATCTATCTTGCTCTCTCGAGTCTAGATTCTAACCTAGCTCTCTCAAGTCTTAGGCTCTTTCTTTAGACTCTCTCTCAAGTAGCTCTAAAGTGGTGTTAGGCACAACATAAAACAAGATAATCGCATGCGATGAAGATCCTAGGTCATGTTAGCTTAGTTCTTCTCAATCTATTCGATAAATTTAGCCACTCATGCGTGCTTTCAAGAGAGTGAATAGATGTAGATAAAGAAATTCCATTGTATAGATATAGAGTTGAAATACAAAATAACAATTTAAGATGAGAATAAAGAGCCTGGTAGCAATCTTATGCTTCCCAAGGCTTTTACACTGTTTTTTTTACTCTGTTCAAAAGATAGTCTCGCTCTCGCGAGAGTCGGCTCGTTCTCTGCTTTCCATGCCTCCGGGTTCTCTCTCGAGTTGCCCTGAGCGATCTTCCGGTGTCTCTTCCCTTCTCTTGCTCCACCTTAAAATAAAAGAAAAATTAAGAACAAGGCTATTCTCTCTCTAAGGGAAATTCTCTAACTATCCGAACTATCTGAACTTGCTGAACCCTTTTGCTGAAGGTTGCCCTTGGTATTTATAGAGCTTCGGGGTGAAAGACGGCTTCTCTCTTATGATTGCACAGATGTGATGGCTTTAATTCTCTGACTGATGCGCCGAATATTTGTCACCGAAAAGCTGAGTGTACTATTATCGTTAGCGGCTTGTTAACTTAATTCGGATTCGACCATCATCAGCTTTCTGTCCCATCGTGATCAATTATACTTTTCACCCAGATGCGTCCACCAAGTTGCGCGGGCTCTATGCGACAATCCCTCTTGAGCAGATGTTTACGAGCACAAATCATCGCAAGGCCTTGCGGTAATGTTGCGCTCGACCGTTGATTTCTTGTGATCGCGCTTTCCGCCTTGCGTTAAAGTATATTCTGCATAAAAATACCAAAGTTAACTATTTTTATGTGATGAACGCATGCAACTACAATGTTATGAACTTAATGTTTTTTGGACACAATCTAACATATTTTATCAACATAAACCTTCATTGTTTAATAACTTAACATTGTAATAACGTGCATTTCTGCCTGTTATCACCAACCAACTCATTGTTTTACTTGTCACCGCAAAGAAAATCTGAAATCACCGTCGCATACTGTCTCCATAGTCCCTGTGTTCGACCCTGAGCTTACTAGGAAACTTAGTAGGATTTATACTTGGATTCTGCTAGGAAAACTTGCATGTACAACGCATACACCACCATCACAATATACACAATTATTTCATCATATTCACAATGCATCAGTAAGCCTACCATTTTGGGGGTTCGCCCAAGAAGGGAACTGGGGACATAGCTACACAAGATGGAATTTAGTCATTCCCGCATTTAGGGTTAATAGAGAAGTTGTTCTCTTAAATGCTAATTTCGAGTCTTAAACAAAGGGTACCTGTCCTCTCACTGGCATGAGAGAGACTTGGTTTATGGTAGAACCATAGCAGATTGTTCATTAGAAAAATCGGTGGCACTTAAGGAGTAAGAGGTAATTACAGAGGTAAAACGGTAATTTGACCCAACTGTAATTACGAACTACTCGTGAATGATCAACTTATTGTAATAGTTAATTCCATGGACGCAGAAATATTCTACGGTGTGAAGAGTGCAGCTGGGGGTCTTTAGTGGAGTGACCCATAGTTAACGAATGTTCATTAATATAACTAAAAAGTTTGATTAATTAATGTCGAATCATTAGAGCTTATAATCTGTAGGCTTATTAGGCCCTCTGCAAGCTCACAACGGGTAAGTAAGAACTAAGAGTTTTGAAAAAGTTTGAATGGTTCAAATTGAATGAGGAATAATGTTAATTGTAAATGATATAATTAATATAATATACAGATACATTATAATATAAAATTAGTTTTGAATAAGATTCAAAATTAAACTTTATAATAAAAGGAGATATATTATTTGAATATGATTCAAATAATTAATATGAATATGATTCATATTAAAACTATAGGTTAAAATTTAATGTGAATGAGATTCATATTAAAACTATAGGTTAAAATTTAATATGAATGAGATTCATATTAAAACTATAGGTTATGAGAGAGATAAATATTTGAATAAGATTCAAATATTTAAGTTTGTAAATTATTTATTTAATTTATAATTATTGTAACTAATAATTAATTAAAATTAAATTAAATTATTTAATTTAATTAAATAAGAAGTGAGCAAAAGTTAAAGAAGGGAAGAAATTATTAAAATAGAAAGTGGTTGAAGTGGGAGTTCATTCACACTTCGGAAAATCACTCCAAAAACCTCTCACATTAGTGGATGAAAGCCTTTTATTCCTACTATTTCCAATTTTATAAATCACTATGCTCTCCTATTTATACCTTTAATCACTCCTTAATTTTTCAATATGGGATAGATGGAAGATGGAAACTCCTCATGTGACTCTTTTATGTGTCACGGGTCTTGGTATATGTAAATCATTTCCAACAAAAGATAAGCTTACTTTTTAAAAACAAAAAACTTAAAACAAAACAGTTAGATCACATGTAGTTTTTATTTAGAAGACTGTATTTTAAAACTCAAATAATCAATATTTACACCATTAACCTAAGTAAATTGCATTGATTGAAGATGCTAGCTAACTTAAATATACTAGTCCTGATTAAAACATTATACATCTATTGTTAAATACTTGAATTTTTAGATGTAATATTTTTTAATATCATGTGTTAAATTATTAGCAAATAAACAAGTATTCAAAAGGCTCATGTCCTATATTGATGTAAATATATAATTGGTGTATTTTAAAGTTATTTACTTCATACAATGATAATTTTTATCCTCAAAGTGAGCATAGCTCAATTAGTATATAACATGTAATAGTGATTAAGAACCCTCTATTATACTGAAAAGAAAAGATAGTTCATATTGAATTTGTCATCATAAACATAATTTGACTAATATTAAGTATGTGTCATTTACCTGGTCATATATTCGTATACCTACTCTCTTATTAAAATAAATTAAAAAAACATTGAGTTTTAGTAATAAACAATATCATTCTCCAAATTGCAATATGTTTTTTTAGTACACCGTAATTGTAATGGATGACTCCAATTAATGAAGCATACATATTCTAAGTTATAATTGGGATCTTTGGCCTAGAGGTCAAATTAGACTACTATTCTATATATATAATATATATGTGTATGAATATACGTGCTCCCCTATTTAAACTTTTTTAATTTAAAATCGTGGCTCACTAAACAATAAAATAATATATTATAGTGTCAAAGAAAGTGTTTTTCAAAAAAGTCATTTTTATTTAAACATGCTTGATAAAAACTTATTAAAATACACTTGAAAAGCTATGTTAAGCGGTTGCCAAACACTCCAATTTCTTTTAAAATGACTTATTTTTTAAATTAAACACTTGAAAATATATTTCAAACACATCCTAAGTATAGTTCAATGATAATTAAAATGTACCACATTAGATGTTTTTTTCTTTAAAAAAAATGTTACTTCATGAATCACACAACAACAATAATTAAAAAAATCGTTGTAAAAATGTAAGTTTACCAAATCATTTTTTATTCCTTTGAAAACGTAATACAGAAATTAGGTACCAACACATGTAACACAATGATTTCAAGAAATTTGTAGATTGTAGAATCTTCGCATGATAAACAAGTTTATTTGCCAAAGAAAAAAAAGGAAAGTTTATAAAGTAATCATTAATCAATTAAAAAAAAAGGACTATTTTCAAAGATAAAAAAATAAGTAAAATATTTATAAATATATCAAAATTTTATTGTCTATCTACAATAAATTACGATAGATCGTGATAGACTACTATCTGTATTTGCTTGCATCGTGATAGACATGATAGTAGTCTATCGTAATCTACGATAAAAATTTTGCTATTATTAATAAATATTTTGAACAATTTTCATATTTAACATATTTTTTTAAAAAATAATTATGGACTACTTTTCGTTAGGGCTTGATTAATGAATTAGTAAATTAGAAATTCAACTAACGAGTAGGAAAATTGCCAAATTGGCCCTTGGCCTTTCTAGACGTCCCATCCCATCGCCACCTTGCCCGGCCGCCAAAGGTCACAAGTCTCTAATTCTGATAATTTATTTTTCAAAGTAATAATAATCATAACAACTATCCTTTTAAAAAAGAACAAAAGATACAAATTTGACCGTCGGACGGTAGTGATAGATGTGACCAGAGTGGTGGCTAGAGCGACAACAAGAACATCGATAATGATAAAGATTGAGTACATTACTAATGAATATGGATATAAAATATATGTAACATACAAAACTGGCATCCCAGTTAAGTTCATATTTTAACTCGTAATAATTTATACACTCATTCCGAATACCCCATTATAATATTTGACTTAAATTATATTTATGTCTTTTAATTTTTGAACGCAGTATTTAGAGACTCAAAGTTTAGTAGCATCATTATTTTTTTCATTCGATATTTTCTTAATTATCTAATAAAAGTTAAAGTGATACTATTTTATTATTTTATTATTTATTTTTTCATTTTTAAAATAAAATATATTTCAAAATTTTTAAAAATTTGTTTACTTTTGTTTTTTTTTAAACCCCTTTTATTCTTCTCCTATGTACTCTAATAAACATGAACAAAACTGACTTAGGAAATGTGTTGGATATGAATATTCATAGACTATAGTTTGTTTTAGTTTGATTATATTTTTCATTAAATTATTAAATCGATTGCTTTACTTTTTATACAAAAGAATAATCCAATATAGATTTTAAAGATTTGAAGTCAAAATAATAATTTGTTTTATTTTATTTACCTACCATAATAAAATATAGAGTGCTATACATAGTTAACTTAAATATATAATGGAGTGCTTTAATTGACTGATTTTTTTGTACAAACAAATTAGAGAAAAACTTGGCAACTAATTCGTTGATTAATTGATTATAATTGAACTAAAATAAAACAAAAGGTAGACAACGTTATCTTAGAATATTAATCAAAGTTTTTATTTTTCATTAAACTATTAATCAGAGTTATTTGACTAATAAATGATCAAACCATAGCTAAGGAACTTGCAGGGAATATGGGATTTGGGGGGAAATTTTGTATTTACCAACTTATTAATCATGCAGTATTTATCAGTTAAAAAAATTGTGCATTCTTCTTTTGAATTAATATCGACAGGTGTAGTTTTTTTAGTTCAATAATTATGAGAATAGAAATCAAACCATCAAAATTTGAGATGATAATCAATGTATTGAATCATGTTTAGATTGGTAATTGTGTAAGCTAATTCTATATTTAAATTTATGACTTTATTACTTTTGAATATTGAAATTATTGAAAGATGTTGGTTTTTTTTTATGCTCGAAAAAAAAGTATTAACCTCCTTTGAAGTTTTGAACATTGTTAAAAAGGCTGAACTAAATTCCTCCACCTGCATCAAGTTGTTAAAACAATATGGTTAAACATAGCAACAGAAAAACAGTTGAAACTAATTTGCTTATTGTTTTCATGTTAAATAAAATAAAGACTAAGAAGGTAATTTTGCATTTGAAAAGAGAAAAGAGAGCTAAATTCGAGAGGGAGTCGAGAGTATATAGTACTTATCTCAGAAGCCTTTTCTCTGTAATTTCTGTAATCTTGAATCGATGAAGTATTTGGAGATCTTTCACATTGAATGTAGGTAACAATTATCAAACCACTATATTCGACTTGTGTTCTTCTTTTCTTTCTTCATATCTCCTTGAAATCAAGTTCCATTAATAAATTTGTTTGTCTATGTTTGATCGAGAGAGAAGATAGAATTTCAATACATCATTCGTGTTGGGATTGGTGTTCTAATTCTCCCGGAGTCTCGTTGTTTTGTAAAGATACACATTGTTCGATGAATAAAATAAGTGTTATTTAATTCTAGCATTTACTCATATCCAATAAATAAAGCTCCTTAATTATCTTATGTGAACTTAAGCATGTATATGTGATATACAAGTGGATCATACCTTAAATGATAACCTAAATAGGTCTGTAGTATAAGGATTAAGGTGGGATACCTGATCCTGGTGACACTACGGATATGACCCGCTTTGTAGAGGTTAGCAAGTGTTGTAAACTACTAAAGATGGTAGATCCTAACCACTCATGTGGAGACATGCGAGCGGGGGTGTCCTATACAAAGAATTTGTATTAGACTTGGATCACGAGATGACTAGACTCTATATATAATGCCGGTTATACTAAAGACTTACATCTCACTTAAATGACCATAGGTGACACGACCTCAATCCTGAGTGTTTTGGGAACTCCTGCCTTTGAGGGCAGACCTTTGATTAGTATGGGTAAAGGTGGCTAGATTGCCAACTTAACATGCCTACCCTTTTGGGGACTTATCGGATCTGGGAGCTGGGAACTCAATCCACAAGATGGAATTCACTTCTATCTGAAGCAGGGATAAGTAGAGAGATTCCTCCCTTAAGGGCTGATTCCGGGGCTTGAACATAGTGGCCACAACTTCTCTTTAGAAGAGAAGACTCAGTCATAGTAGGACTATGACTTGTGTTCATTAGAGGGATCAACGGTACTTAAGGAGACAGATGTAACTATAGGGACATAACGGTTATTAGCCCAGCTGTACTTACGAGCGATCTGTGAAGGGTTGTCGCACTGCTTATTGGTTAAGATGGACACATAATTTATCTGTGGTATAGCTATCGGTCTTTAGTTAAGTGCCTGGCAGTTAACAGATGATGGATCCTGTGACTAAAGAGTTTAGTCAGTTATTCACGTACTGTTGGAGCTTCTAGCTATAGGTCTATAAGGTCCCCTTGGTAGCTCAATAGATTCAGTTCTTGGTGTTGATTTGAAATGTTCAAATTGACAAGAGATATTTTGATTATATATGATGTAATCGGTATGATGTATAAGATACATCTAGTGGAGGATTGATGTAAATGAGATTCATATTAAGTACCATGGAAAAGAAAAGAACTATGGTTTATATGTTTCATGAGATGAAATATTAAAACTATAGGTTATAAATATAGTATAATAAGTTGGTTATCATCTATATTTATAATAATATTAATTATTGGATAATTACTTATTTTTCTTTAATAACCAATTGAGTGGGTGGTTATTGGATTTTCATGGTAACCGTGAGATAAAAGAAAAATGGTTTTCCTAATTTTAGTAATGGTTGAAAAGTTTTTCATAAAAGTTTTTTGAGATTTCTCTCGACAAAAAGGATCTCATGAAGTTGTCAAGTACATATAGATTTACTAAACGACAGCTTGGGCTAGCTAAACGATCGTGCAGTGGCGAGCTAAACGATCGTACAATTTTTACCAAATGATCGCATAGCTTTTGCTAGACGATCGGTTGCCCAAAGTAAATGATCGTGTAGTGTCAGTAGGTGACAGACCGAGTTAAACGATGAACTAAACGATCGCATAGCTTTTGCTAGACGATCACATAGCTTTAGCTAAATGATTGGGTATCGACCTATACGATAGGTTTTTGCCATCTCCCATTTGCATAGTCGTGTACACGATCGGTGTTTCCTTCTTCGTCTGCCTCATACCAAGTCTGAACAGTGCCAACCCTCTAGATTGTCACACCGAGAATACCAAGGTATCCTTGTTGGTTGTGTCATACTTAACTTGACATCGTTGAGAAGCTGTGGAGGCCGTTCGTGCTGTTGCTAAGGAGTTTGTGACCAAAACGATCGCTGAGTTCGAGCGCGAAGTGTTTGTGCTGTGTTCATTTCTGTGTTGTGGTCGTGTACCTATCTAATAAGCTATACCTTCGAGAAATATTTTTTTCTTTCAAAATGAACCATTCCAAGTCCTTGAATGAGAATTTAAATGAATTCGAGAAGCTCACTAATGAATTTAATAAGTTTGGCGAGAAACTTGGGGCTAAAAGTGAAGCAGTTGTTCTGATTAATTCACTTCATGACACTTTTAAATAAATAACGTCAGCATTGAAGTATGAGAGAGAATTTGTGACAGTAGATGCTGTCATCACAACCTTTAGAAGCAAAGAATTAGAACTTTAACTAGAGGGAAAAAGTGCTAAAGGGGCTGAATCTCTTTAACATAAATTAAAAAATCTATAGAGAAATGCCAGACTGGAAGTGCTTTATTTGTCATAAGAAAGGACATTTCAAAAGAAATTTTCATGAGAGGGGAAAACGCCAAAGAAGAGATGATAATCGAAGGTATAAACCATATGACAGAGAAGATACAAAAAGAACTAAAGATTTTAGGAGAGATGAGTGAAGGAAATCAAGGGAACATGGAAGGTATCAAGGGCTTGTTGGTGAAGAGTCTTATGAGTACACTTAGGTACTTGCTTCTGGAAATAAAAAGGTCGTGGATTTTGAAACTGAGAAGGGAGACTGGGTCTTAAACTTAGGATGTACATATCACATGACTTCCAAGAAGAGCTGGTTTATTGATTACAAATTAGAGGAAGGTGACTGAGTTTACATGGATATCATTGGAAGAGGTTCAGTGTTACTAAAGCACACAGACACCAGGGAAGTCCTATTGAAGGTGTAGAGATCGAATCTCATGCATAAGCATGTGAAAGCTATGCCAATAATATTTTTATTTAGAAAAATGTATAAAATTGGAGAGTGAAAAACATATATATAATCTAGTTAAGCATGTCTTTTATAAGATATTTTAGGGAAGAAGAAGGAACTTATCCTTGAAGAACACTTCAACGATTTCCTTCTCTCACAACGAGTTTTCCCAACGAACGAAATGTCGAACATTACTGTTAGTGTCTTCTCCACTATTCTCCGACAAGGACTTGATTTGTGGGAATCATCTTTTGAAAGAATATGAGAAGGGTAAGAATTTTTTTATTCTCAGGTTGAGAGAATTAGAAAGCTTTGAAAGAATTGTAGAGATTTGAGAGATGCTTAGAAAAATATGGAACACTACTTATATAGGAGATAAGAAGAAGGAGGTTACACCTTTCTTCCACTGACTCCACATTTCCATAATTCCATAACTCCCATAATAATGAGAATTATTTATTTACTTATTTAATATTAAATAAATCAAATTTAATTCAATTAATTAAATAAATATTAATTATTTTTCATTAATTAAGTATCATATATTTAATCAATATTTCATTTGAATCATATTCAAATGAATTTTCCTCTTATAATCTATAGTTTAATATGAATCTCATTCATATTAATTTTATCCTATAGTTTTTAATATGAATCCAATCCATATTATTTAATGTTTGAATCTTATTCAAACATTAATTCTATCCTATTATATAGTTTACATTTGAATCTCATTCAAAAATTAACTTTATAATATAATATATCTATATACATTATGTTGATTGTATCATATACAATTAAATAATTTTTCAAATAATTTGAACTATTCAAATTCTTCCAAAACTACTTAATCCTTGTTTTATCCTTAGTGAGCTAGCGATAATTAAACTCTTTAATTAAATTAATCAACATTCGTTAATTGTGGATCACTCTATTAAAGACCCATAACTGCACTCTTCACACTGTAGATATACTTCTGTATCCACGAATATAACAGTTACTAGTAAGTCGATTTTTCACAAGTGGTTCATAATTACAGTTGGTTCAAATTATTGTTCTACTCTTGTAATGACCTCTTTTTCCTTAAGTTCTACTAATCCTCTAATGAACAACATGTTTATGGTCCAACCATAAACAAAATTTCTCTCAGGCCAATGAGAGGAAGGTGCCCCATTGTTCAAGACCCGGAGTCAGTACTTTAGGGAACAACTCTTCTACTTTCCTTAAAGGTGGGAATGAGTGAATTTCATCTTGTGTAGCTATGAAGGAGCTCTTATCCAAGAGTACCTACGAGCAAAAGCAAATCCTTCCAATTCATTGTGACAGAATTACCGCATATACATTCAAAACATACTAATATGCATTCATAATGCTAAAGAGATCAAGAGATCATGCCAGATGAAGATTTCTCCTTCATAGTGAGTCTAGAACCCAACAGTCTACCTCGAACAATCACCACTCGAACAGAAGGAAACAAAGAAGACAACATGATGCGTTATTTTTATGAATGAAAATATGGATGATATGCGTTGGTGGATTGCGTTGTGCACTCAAGTTTCCCTAGTAGAATTCAAGTTAAATTCCTCTGAGTTTCCTAGTAAGTCCAGAGTCGAACACAAGGACTTGTGAAAATAGTTGCGTTGGTGATTTTTATGAAAACTTGTGGTAACCAGTTAAATAAATCGTTGGGTTTGTTGTTTGCGTTGATGAAAATAAATAACGAATGCGACAAAGTTTGAAAAGAGTTGGTCAACGAGAAATACGATGAATATGTGGTGCACGGGTTGAGAAAAGTTTTGACTAACACTCCCAAGAATGCATCCAAGCTTTGCAATGATGCAACATACATACAATAGTAAACCACTTCTTGACGTGAATGCTACGACTTCTAAGGCTAAAACGCATGCGATAAATATGCGATAAGTCTACAGGGTTTACACATAAACCTCTATCTCTATTTATGCAATGACAACATGACATTCACACAAATATGCGACCACATATATCACTCCTATTCCTAGGATGCATGCGATGCAAGTTGACAAATAGAGTTTATCTCTAAGTCCCCATCTCTTGTTTATGCAAGCCTAATCTTGTTCTTTCGAGTCCAGATTCTAACCTAGCTCTCTCGAGACATTAGGTTCTTTCTTTAGATTCTCTCTCGAGTAACTCTAAAGGGTATTTTGCACAACATAAAACAAGACAATCACAAGCAATGAACTTCCTAGGTCATGTTAGCTTAGTTCTTTTCAACTCATTCAACTAGTTTAGCTACTCATGCGTATTAAGAGAGTGAGCAGATGTAGAAATAGAACTTCCATTGAATAGATATGAGATGAAGTACAAATAACAATGCAAGTATAGTAAAGAGCATGGTTGCTGCCAGGCGTTTACACTGTTTCTACTCGTGCTCTAAAGATATTCTCGCTCTCGCGAGAGTCGGCCCGCTTTCTGCTCTTACGCCCCAAGGTTCTCTCTCGAGCTGCCCTGGGCGATCTCTGGCGTCACCACTTTTCTCTTGCTCCACTGTAAAATGGAAAAGAAAACTATGAACAGAAGCATTGATGAATTCGTTAACTGATCAACCCCCTTTTTGAAGATTGCACTTGGTATTTATAGGGCATCAAAGGTGAAAGGTGGCTTCTCTCTCCCGGTTGTACAGATGGGACAACTTTAATTTCTGATTGACGCACCGAATGATTGTTATCGATAAAGCTAAATGTACTTTATGACCGTTATCGGCTGTCAACTTAATTTGGATCCGATTGTCATCAGATTTCTGTCCCATCGTTCTTAATTATCCTTTCACCCGGATGTGCCCACCAAGTTGCGGAGATTCTTCTTGGGTAAATGTTTGCGAGCATGATCAACACAAAGTCTTGCGGTGAAGTTGTGCTCGATCAATGTATTCCTGTGATCGCAATCTCTGCATTGCGTTAACGCATATTCTGCATAAAAATGTAAAGATCAACTGCTCTAATGCGTTGGACGCATGCGATTGCAATATTATAGAATTTATGCTTAATGGATGCAATTTAACATATTTCATCAACACAATCCAACATTGTTTAAGAACTTAGTACTATGATAATGTGCATTTCTGCCTGTTATCACAACACCACTCAGAGCCCTCAGTATTCTTGGAGTGAGAATCCAAAGTGTCGCCTTTGTTCGGATTTGGTAGAGAGAAGGAGGAAGAAAGACTGTACACAAAGATCAAGCAAGTGGGAGATGTGGACGTCTATCGCATAGACAAGATGCTTGATCGTTTAGGTTAAGTAAACGATCGTGTAGGAAAAAGTAAGCGATCGTCTAAACGATCGTGTAGGAAAAGATAAGTGATCGTATAAACGATTGTGTAGGAAAAGGTAAGTGATCTTATAAACGATTGTGTAGGAAAAGGGTGAGCTATCGTCCAAACGATCGCGTAGGAAAAAATAAGCGATCGTCTATACGATCATTTAATAAATCTCAGGAGCTAAACGATCATTTAGTTAATAGCGCACGATGGTGTAATCGGTAAGCGATTGCTTAGCAATATCGTATATGTAAGCGTTCGTGCAGTCACTATTGTATAGGCACTGATTTTCTAAACGATGACACTATCTTTAACACAATGTCTGCGCACCGACTTCTACACACCGTCAGTTATTTATAATGCACTCAACCGTTATTTATAACAGAAGAGACGCTGTCCCATTTCCTTTATAACCGTTCAATGAATGTGATCTTATCATATTCATAACATATAGATTAATATCATATATTAATTATAATATTTTCCTCTACTAGATATAAATCATATTTATATCCAATTTCCTCCAAATTAATGTCTCTCATACATAAAGTTAATTATATCCTATTTAATTAACTCGTTCAATTATATCATATATAATCGAACTCCCTTTTGTCAATTTAAACATTTCAAATTAAACTGACCCAAAAACTGATTCTCAATTTGTATCCAAGCTACCAAGGGGACCTTATGGACCTATGGCTTGAAGCTCCAACAGTGCATTAATAGCTGACTAAACTCTTTAATTACGATATCCACCATCCGTTAATTGCCGTCATTTCACTAAAGACCGACAATTGAACTCTTCTTGCCATAGATATATTTCTATATCCATTGGATATAACCAATCATCAGTACGTTGACCCTTCATAGATGCTCGTAATTTCAGCAGGCTAATTTATTGTTTTGCCCCTATAATTACATCTTCCTTCTTAAGTACCACTAATCCCTCTAATGAACAATACAACATAGTCCTACTATGTATGAACACCTCTCGTGCCATGAGAAGGTGTGTGGCGTCACATCCTTTAAGCCCCAGGATCAACACTTAAAAGAGCAATCTATCTACTTACCCCTACTTTGGGGAAGGAGTGAACTCTATCTTGTGAAGCTGAGTTTCCAGCTCCCAAATCAGACAAATCCCCAAAATGGTAGGTTTGAGTCGGCATTCTGGCCACTCACACCCATGCAAATCAAAGGACCGCTCTCAATGGCAGGAGTTCCCAACTCACTTAGGATTGAGGTCAGGTTACCTATGGTCATCCTAGTGAAGTGAAGTCTCAGTCATGAATGGTGTTATATGACAAGACATTAACACTTCGAGGTCGAGTTTTATACAAAATGTTTGTATAGGACGCCCCCACTTGCATGTCCACTACATGAATGATCAGGATCAGACCATCTGTGACAAGTCACAACATTTATAACAATTTCACAAAGCGGGTCGCGTCCGTAATGTTACCAGGATAAGGTTTCCCTCCTATATCCATATACTACAGACTATTTTGGTTGTCTCCTAAGACATGATCCACTTGTATGTCACTACATACATGCCTAAGTTACATAAAGACAACCAGGGATATTAAGTTTATTGGTTTGTGGTAAAAACATCTAAATGTGCAAAGTCAAGTAGTGAAGTAAATATCATTTATATTATACATCACAAGTATTCATACAAAGTTGTTTACAAACTACAGGACATGAGACTTTAGGGCACAAGCCCCAATAATCTCCCACTTGTCCTAAAATGAAGTGGGAAGTACAAGTAAACAGGTACAAAACAATAAGCTAGGGCATAAAAACTCAGTGCAACAAAATCTCCCACTTACCCTAGTCCAGCCGTGAGCGGTCCCGTAGACCCATGCTCTGAAGGTGGCCCTCAAACATTGTAGCTATGAGAGCCTTCATAAAAGGATCAGCAATTTTTTGCTCTGAGGAAATCTTCGTGACGATCACGTCTCCTCGAAGCACTATCATGCAGATCGACTTTAACATGGTAACATGTAAGAAATTTTCCTCATAGTCGACTCCCTCCACATGGGTATAACTCTTTACCACAAGTCGAGCCTTAAAGGTTTGCACCTTCCCATCAGCACCTTGTTTGCGCTTGTAGATCAATTTACAACCTATAGGTCTTACCCCATTAGGCTGATCTATAAGATCCCATACCGAGTTGAAATACATCGGCTCCATCTTGAGATTTATGGCATTGACCCATTCATCCTGGTCAACATCTTCCATTACCTTTTTATAGGACAACTGATCCTCAATGTCACCATCTGTCACCATAGCTAGGATTTTCGTGAAACTCAGATAGCGATCAGACGGGTTCGTAACCCTTCCACTGCGTCGAGGTTCCCTCAACTCTTGAGATGGAACCGACTTACCAGATGAACTATCATCAACAATTCTAGTTGATGAAGCAGGTACTTTAACAACTCTTGTTGAAGTTTCAGTAGTTTATTTGAAAAGCTCACTTAACACGACTTTACTACGTGAGGTGTTCTTGCAACACGCTTAGAAGGAATACAGTTGAGAATGTATACCACAATCTCCATTGCGAAATCCCAAAACGAGTCCGGTAAGGAAGCGTAATTCATCATCGAACGAACCATGTCCAACAAGGTTCTGGAGAAACTCGTTGGCGTTTAGATTGAGTTACGACAGATTTAAACATCTCTATGTTATTGAGGGAACTTAAGGCTAAAAGTTTTTAGCACTTACAAGTTATTTTCCAGTTTAGCTGTACAAATTTCAACACCATCCTTATGAATAAACGCTTTATTCAATTTAAAAGAAATATTGTAATTGTATTGTAATAGACACTTTACAGAAATAAGGTTCCTTTTTAGTTCAGGAACTACAAAGATATCTTTTAATATAAGAAACCTATTCTGTAAAGTAAACTGGATGTCTCCCACTGCCACAGTTGAGAAGACGTGCCCAGTACCTACTCGCATCGTCATCTCACCAGCCTCCAACTGTCGCAAGGATCTAATCCCCTTTGTCTGCCTTGGCCTTAGCCTTGGTACCCTTCTTTTCCTTCAGATAACAAGGACAATTCCTCTTCCAGTGTCCATCTAGGTTACAGTGGAGACATTTTCCTTTTTCAACCGGCGGTGGATGCTTCTTCTGGGCGACAGGTGGCGGGTTAGCAGACACATTCCCTTTCCCTTTACCACCCTTCTTCTTCTTCCCTTTTCCAGAGTTAGAAGTTGAAGGTGCAGACTTTGTTCCTGAGGTCGAATATCGATAGAACCTTTTAGAGGACAAGAAAACATTTGCCTCACCTCCCTTTTCTTCTCCTTACTTTTCAGCAAGGATTGGTAAGTCTGCAATTTGTTAAGGAGAGTGGTAAGAGAGTAGTCCACTTTGTTAAGAATAAAATTGCTAACAAAGTGAAGGAAGCTCTCCGACAATGAATGCAAGATAATGCTAATCTGACTGCCCTCATCGATTTTAGACCCATTCATCTCTTCCACGTTAAAGTGGACCATCATATTCAGCACGTGTTCATGAACAGAGGTGCCTTCCTCCATTTTCGAGCTGAAGATATGTTTTAGAGCCTCATGCTTGAGCTGTCCAGACGATCCGTAGGGACTCCATGATGTCACGAGTTGAGACCATGGACTCGTGTTTCTTGGCCAACACATCACTAAGACTGGCCAGAATATAGGCTCGGGCTTTCTCGTTTGCCCGTGTCCAACGCTCGTACGTCGCACGAACATTTTGAGTAGCATCCTGAGGTGGAATAGGAGCAAATTTCTCCATAAGGATAAACTTCAGATCCTCGGTGATGAGTATCTTTGCGAGCATATGTTTCTAACTTGAATAGTGTAGGCCATTTAGTTTTTCGGTGCTAAGTAAATTGATAGTGGTTGAAGCCATTAAAAATCGTTGCTAAAAAAAATGAATAACATTTTATAAGACTTTGCAAAAACCACATCTTTTAATTAACCAATTAATTTTAGCAAAACAAATTCCAAGTACCCTAAGTGAAAAGACTTCTATTTTGCAACGCGGGATAAACGTCACCGATGGGGTGATCAGATGTCACTTCACTGGGATGAGACATTCTTAACCATTAGGCAGAACCAACTCTTGGAACTAAACCTAATAGCTACCATTTGTTTGGTCTAGAATAGTTAACCTTTAATAATTCTGTGTAAGTGTAACCCCTCATTTTGAACTCCAGAGTCCCACCCTAATGTGTTCACCATAGGGAAAAAAGCAGATTAGGACAAGAGACTAAGTAACCTTATCCTCTTACAGAAGATCAAATAAAGAAACGCACAAAACAACCATCCTACAGGGGGACACACCCAGGGTGCCACGAGGCGATGCGCAGAAACTTTATTCAATCCAACGAGGGAGACCAAGGGATATGCTGTCGCACTTCCCACTCCCATTTACTATGAACACTCTCTCCATCCACTTTGATATTAACCTATCCAAACACCATACGTTAGGGGGACACGCCAAAGGTGCCTCGAGGCCGAGAGTAGATCTCACAGTGTGGATTATGAGGGAGAAACGCGAGAGGCGAAAATGAAGCATCAAATGCCCAAAGAACCTCCCATTGAATGTTCTACCTAGGGGTTTATTAACCTAGACAATCCGGCTACTGATTATGATCTAAGTCATTTATAAAGTTTGTTAAAAAACAACTTTTGTCTTTGAAATTAAAAAAAAAAAAAAAATCCAAGTAGTCACATTAAACTCTTTAATGGGCTGGCCTTAATTTGTATGCAAGCATCAAATCTATCTAAATTACCTTTCTCGGTAGGTTCCCAGGTAGGGGTGTTCCGTTGCCGTCATCTTAAATACCCCAGCCTAGACAGAACCCACCTTCGACAAAAGGTGTACTATAGATAGACTTGCTACATATTAATCTTTTACTAATTATTTTAGTTCTAATTTCATTTTATAACCATTTATAAAATAAACAACTAAAACACCCATCCCATATAACGAAGTATTTATAATGCTTATAAATATAACATTAAATAAATAAAGCATACATAAATATAACCCTTATATTATATGATGCATGAGCATGCACTTATGTAAATTAAAACATGCTTCTCTAAATTATAACAATTACAATAAAGAGATGATTGGTGACGTGAAATTAGCCGCCAAAAACCTGATGGCTAAAATTATGGTGAATGCAATATGCGATGCATGTCTTAGGTTATGCGTTGGTACTCATGCGTCAGTGGTCATGCGTTGGAATGAAAATGTGTTACTCTTATATGCGATGACCATTCGTTCCTGTCACAAGTTTTCTTACACTCGCGCCAAGTATAACGCGAACGCAAGTTTCATGGGTGATCTAAGGCCGAACTCAGGGACTTGTAACTAAATGTATGCGATGATGTGTTTGCAGCGGATGAATAAAAGAATGATGGGGGTTTTAAGCTACAAACTACTCCTACTTCTAGCTATCAGATTAAGCGATGAGAATACAAATGAGAGATAGAAACACGACAACTGTTGACACGTAGTAAAATACATGGAAAAATAGATAAAATGTGAGAAGGTCTTCATCGCAACATTAAGCTTGACCACAAGGGCAACCCCAGCCAACGCAAACTAATGCGATCATGCCATACACGCCTGACGGAAATGCATGTGATTTATAATAGCAAACAGAACTTATTCCTATGTCTCCATTCTTGCTTATGCGATCTTAATCTAGCTCTCCCAAGCCTTGATTCTAACCTAGCTCTCTCAAGTGTTAAGTTCTTTCTTTAGACCCTCTCTCGAGTAGCTCTAAAGGTGTGTTGGACGCATGCATAAGACAAGGTAACCGCAAAAGCCTAGTTGACGTAAGATTATTCCTATTTCTAGTGAACACTTGCTTACATTGCTTAATGCGACCAACCACTTACCCTCCCGGACAGTTAGTTGTTGCTGATTTTACTTATAGACAAGCATTACGTCCGCCTATAGACAAGCATTGCTACATCTTCACACTAAGTAAATAAGGTTTTCTCACAGTACTCACACAATGCACACCTCCCGGTGGTCTGCTACATACTTCATATTCCTATGTCGCATGATTAAGCATGAGATACTCTAGCAATCTCACTAAGTGATGCAATGAATATTAAGGATGCTGAGTAAAGGAAGATGGAGATGGAATCGAAGGAATTATAGAAATGCATTGATCACAAAATATATTAATTCCTTAAGAAAAAATGTAATACAATACAATATAAGGAAAAAAGAGAAATGGAAACAGCTAGCTGGAAGCAATGTCTTGCTTCTAACAGATATGTGTCAAGACTGCCGATGGTGCCATGGATGGGTGGTGGAGCTGACTCTCTCGAGCTCTAACTCCGGCGAAGGCTCTGGTTGTCACTCAAAATGGATGAAGGAGATGAAGAACTCTCAAGCTTTCTTCTCACGCGTTCGTCTGGATCACAAGGATCCGCCCTAAGGTGAGCCTCAGGCGAAAAACCTTGGATAAAATGAAATTCTACTCAACGGCTTCTATTTATAGAGCTGGATCTCCGACAGCATTAATGGACTTGCTCTGATTCTGACATTCGCAGCGTGATGGTCCT
>NC_052352.1:23194311-23198624 GCF_009727055.1 Benincasa hispida | reverse complement strand
CGGGCATCTAACTTCGGTTGCATTCCATATTCAACTCAACTCTTGACTTTCTTGATTTGGCTTGCACCCGACAAAGGAGTTGCGCTTATGCATGGATCCTGGCGACTTACCTTCTTTTTGGCTTGCCCCCACGTGTGTCATGTGGACATCCAACTACGGGCAAGTGCCTTTCACTACTTAACTCTTATCAACATGGGTTTCCTCATTGTGTTAACAGTGGAGTTATTATTCTCAGAATTTTTTTTTTGAAATGATCGCAATGTAATGAACGCAATTCTTCGGGATCGCTGTCACCCCCAAACTTAGAGGTTGGTAGTGTTCTTACCGCAAAGCTAAAAACAAACTCAATAGGAATGGGGTAATAAATGTTTGAGCAAAGGTTTGCACATAATAAAACTTAACACTTTCAAATTTTTGAAGAAGCTAGTAAAAGTAAGGTGAGTCTTGCGATGCTTAGTTAGCAGATGCGGTGAATTATACGTACCATCATAGATGCATCGCAAAGGAATGCAATCGGATAAGGAGAATTTCAAAAGGATAAAGCATAAAAGATAACAAGAAAAAAACCTTAAATGGAATAACGCATGTGACCATGCTTTGGGGTTCATGCGTTCGAAGCCATGCGTTGAAGGATGGAGGGAATTCTTCCGTTGTAACTACGCACCGAGGAGAATTATTGTCGCACCTACAAGGAGCAAACGTACCACAACCAAGGAATCAACCAAATATCCAAAATAATAATAAAAATAAATAAACTAAGAAAACAAGGTAAAGATAAAGTATAAAACGTCCCTGGAGATATTGGAGTGTCGTCATCGCAAGGAGTCTCCCATGCAGGAGATTTCTCTCAATTGCTTAGGTCAAGGGGCACGCTCTGACCATTGGAACTTCTAGCAATTGGTGGGCACATGCAGCCGTCATGCGCGTAAAACTACCTTCAGCTCATGCAACTGATTGCCCTTCTACCTTGGGGTCAATATTGACTTTCAACGCATCGCCTACACTTCAATATTGGTTGCAACTTGGTCGCACAAGTTGCAATACTCCCAACATAAAAAGGTTGTCTGCAAAAACACAAAACTCAACAAACTATTAGCTGCCAAGTCCCTGGCAACGGCGCCAAAAACTTGGTGACGTGAAATTAGCCGCCAAAAACCTGATGGCTAAAATTATAGTGAACGCAATATGCGATGCATGTCTTAGGTTATACGTTGGTTCTCATGTGTCGGTGGTCATGCGTTGGAATGAAAATGTATTACTCTTATATGCGATGACCATGCGTTCCTATCATAAGTTTTCTTGCATTCGTGCCAAGTATAACGCGGACGCAAGTTTCTCGGGTGATCTGAGGTCAAACTCAGGGACTTGTAACTAAGTGTATGCGGTGATGTGTTTGCAACGGATGAATAAAAGAATGATGGGGGTTTTAAGCTACAAACTACTCCTACTTCTTGCTATCAGATTAAGCGATGAGAATACGAATGAGAGGTAGAGACACGACAACTATTGACGCGTAGTAAAATGCATGGAAAAATAGATAAAATGTGAGGAGGTCTTCATCGCAACCCTAAGCTTGACAGCAAGGGAAACCCTTGCCAACGCAAACTAATACGATCATGCCATACACGCCCGACGAAAATGCACGTGATTTGTAATAGCAAACGAAACTTATTCCTAAGTCTCCATTCTTGCTTATACGATCTTAATCTAGCTCTCCCGAGCCTCGATTCTAACCTAGCTCTCTCAAGTCTTAGGTTCTTTCTTTAGACTTTCTCTCGAGTATCTCTAAAGGTGTGTTGGACGCATGCATAAGACAAGGTAACCGCGAAATCCTGGTTGACATACGATTATTCCTATTCCTAGTGAACACTTGCTTACATAGCTTAATGCGACCAACCACTTACCCTCCGGAGCAGTTAGTTGTTGCTGATTTTACTCATAGACAAGCATTGCGTCCCCTATAGACAAGTATTGCTACAACTTCACACTAAGCAAATAAGGTTTTCCAATAGTACTCACGCAACACACTCCTCCTGGTGGTTTGCTACATGCTTCATATTCCTATGCCGCATGATTAAGTATGCGATACTCTAGCAATCTCACTAAGTGATGTAATGAATGTTAAGGATGCTGAGTAAAGGAAGATGGAGATGGAATCGAAGGAAATATAGAAATGCATTGATCACAAAATGTATTAATTCCTTAAGCCAAATTGTAATACAATACAATATAAGGAAAGAAGAGAAATGGAAACGGCTAGCTGGAAGCAATGTCTTGCTTCCAACAGATGTTTGTCAAGGCTACCGTGGTGCCATGGATGGGTGGTGGAGCTGACTCTCTTAAGCTCTAACTTCGACGAAGGCTCCGGTTGTTACTCGGAATGGATGAAGGAGATGAAGAACTCTCAAGCTTTCTTCTCACACGTTCATCTGAATCACAAGGATCCGCCCTAAGGCGAGCCTCAGGCGCCTTGGATAAAATGAAATTCTGCTCAACGGCTTCTATTTATAGAGTTGGATCGCCGACAGCATTAATGGACCTGCTCTGATTCTGACATTCGCAGCATGATGGTCCTTTTCTGAATATCTGCTGCTAATGTGTTAATGTCTTGTCATATAACATCATTCATGATTGAGACTTCACTTATTAGGATGACCATAGGTAACATGACCTTAATCCTGAGTGAGTTGGAACTTCTGACATTGAGGGCAGTCTTTTTGATTGCATGGGTGCGAGGCCAGAAAGCCAACTCAAACCACCATTTGGGGATTTTTCTGATTTAGAGCTGGATCTCAGCTTCATAAGATGGAGTTCACTTCCTCCCAAAGTAGGGTAAGTAGATAGATTGCTCTCTTAGGGTTGATCCTGAGGCTTGAAACAATGTGGTGATATTCCAATTCATTCTACAAAAGAATTGCAATACGTTCTTGGTGGTGCATTTCTACACTCGTTTAATCGTTATGCTGCGCGAATTTATGGATGTTTTCATGGATGTGCCTCGTTTGATTTTAATTTTTTTTTACATTTGCGGTTGTTTGTAAAGGCCCCTAACATTTTGGAATAATAATCGTATTTAAGTTTGTATTCAAAGTCTGTTTGGTTTTGAGTTGTTCGTGAAGAGGGTCGGAGCAAAGCGTTGCGGTTTTCGAAAGAAGGAGACGATCAAGGGTTGATTGCATCGTGCAGATGATGGGGAACGCGATCGCTGTTGATCGCATCAGTTAGAGACGATGGGGTATGTAATCAAGGGTTGATCGCATCATGTCGACAATCAGGTACGCGATCGTGAGTATCGGATCGTGCAGACGATGGCGTACGCGATCGCTGATGATCACGTTGTGTAGACGATCGGGTAAGGATCAAGGTTAATCACATCGTGTCACGCATCGGTTACCGATCGTCGAGTATATCGGGTCGTTAGACGATGTGATGCTCGTGTATTGCTTAACGCGCGCGGATCATTTAGGTCAGCTTCATCGCTTAGTAACTAACTACGATCGCTTAGTAACGCAAGGTAAATCGTTTACTGTCGCCGCGTTAAGTGATCGCATAGACGATCATTTGGTCAACAAGCTTCATCGCTTAGTAACTACGATCGCTTAGTAATGCAAGGGTAAATATTTAACCTGTCGTCGCGTTAGTGATCGCATAGACGATCATTTTGGTCAGCAAGCTTCATCGCTTAGTAACTGACTAAACGATCGCTTAGTAATGCAAGTTAATTCGTTCACACTGTTGTCGCAAAGTGATCGCATAGGCGATCGTTTTGGTCAGCAGCTTAATCACTTAGTAACTGACTAAACGATCGCTTAGTAAACAAGGTAAATCATTCATTTGTGCCACGTTAAGTGATCGCATAGACGATCATGGTTTCGCAGCCTCGTTGTCATCTATGCGATCGTTTAATTTTGCTTCTATTCCTAGTGCGCATTAGATGATCCATCTACCTACGGCGTTTACTACACGATGGAATCCTTCTAGTGTTCAAGATCTGATTTGCCTGTGAACCGGTTTGCTCGATTAAAAATGTAATAGATAGGGTTATTTCATTCCAGTTTTTTGTAAAGGCTCATCCTGGTCATTAATCCTTTATTTATTACATGTGATGTATGTTTTTAATATGTCATATGTATGCACATATAGTAAATCCCAACTTAGGTTATGTATTTGGTCATGCATCATTGATGATGGGCAGAAATGCACGTCATCTTAGGCCTTTTATTTAAGAATTATGGGATTGTTAAGTAAATATGCGGCGAATAATGTTAGGAATTCATCAGAAAATGAGTTTGCATCGATCAGCATTAAGAATC
>NC_052352.1:23190816-23194286 GCF_009727055.1 Benincasa hispida | reverse complement strand
CTTCGAGGTCAAGTCTTATACAAACTCTTTGTATAGGATGCCCTCGCTCGCATGTCCACTACATGAATGATCAGGATCAGACCATCTGTGACAAGTCACAACATTTGTAAAAATTCCACAAAGCGGGCCGCACCCGTAGTGTTACCAGGATAAGGTTTCCTTCCTATATCCATATACTACAGACTATTTTGGTTGTCACTGAAGGTTTCCCTCCTATATCCATATCCGCATCTGTAGTGTTAATTGTTTTTTCTAACAGGTTTTCAACTTTACTCTTATAGTCTTTGAACTTTTCAAGAGATTCAGACTTATGCTGCATTAAGTAAATATACCCAAATCTTGAATAATCTTCTATGAATGAGATGAAGTATTCGTACCCTTCTCTTGCTTTAACATCCATTGGACCACAAAAAATCTAAATGTATAAGCTTGAAGGGTTCTTTGGCCCTATAATCTTTTCCAATAAAAGGTCTTTTTGTCATCTTGCCCTCAAGGCATGACTTACATACTGGTAAAGAATTTTCTTGTAACTCACTTAAAATTCCATTCTTAACCAATCTCTCAATCTTATTGAGATTTATGTAACCTAATCTTAAGTGCCAAAAATGGACCTTTTCTTTAGGAGAAACTGATTTTTGTTTCATCTTTATTGTTGTTGTTTTAAACAATTTAATGTTTAGAATTACTTTAGACACTCTAGGCCTTAACACATACAAGTTATTTTCTAAATTCACAGAACAAATGTTGAGACTATTTCTAGAAATAAACACTTTATTATAGAAAAGTTTATGAAATACATTTGTTTAAGTAGATAAGAAAAAAAAATTAAGTTCCTCTTAATTTTAGAAACTAATAATACATTATCTAATAATATAAACTATTTCTTAAAATAAAAAAAATAAAAAAACTTCATGCAGCCCACAACAACAGCAGAGACAACCTCCCCGGTTCCGACTCACAGAGTCATCTTGCTAACCTCCACTTGCTTCTAGGAACTAATTCCCTGTAAAGAAGAGCTAACATGGTTACTGGCCCTAAAATCAATCATCCAAATAGAATCATCATGCTCCACTAAATAAGTTGCTAAGACAAGTAAATCATAGTTACCGTCTTTGGCTTTCTTCTTTTCAGCTAAGTACTTTGAGTAGTTCCTCTTCTAGTGTCCATCCATGTTGCAGTGGAAACATTTTCATTTGTCTGCAATCTTGGCCTTATTCCCTTTTTATGGGCAGCAGCTTGGTCAACTTTATTCCTTTTACTAGCCTTCTTCTTCTTGCCTTTTGAGCCAGAAGTAGAAGCCCCAGATTTTACCCTAGAGGTTGAACCTTTGTAGAAACTTTTATTAGAGGTGACAACGTTTTCCTCTCCTTATTGTTCTTTGACTTTCATCAAGGACTCATAGGTATGAAGTGAATGGATTGAATCCCAAGTGGAGGCATGTAAATGTCATACAATTTTAAGTTCAATTTGAAGCCAAAATAGAAAATGCAAAGAACAATAAAATTTCAAGATAAACAAACCTTATAATCATTATGCTATAGGGAGAAGAGAAAGAAATTCTACCTACCTTTGTAGAATATACAATCTTCATGTTTCCTCTCTCAAATCTCACGAATGACCCCGATCTCACCACCACGAACGCACAAAAGATCGCAACAATTGGGACATTGCCATGAGGACTTCCTTTTTATCCTTAGGGACAAGAATTGTGCAGAGCTGTGGGCTTGCACTCCATCTTTTGTAAGGGAGGAGAAAGCATTAGGTGGAAGATGATCAATCTTCCACCCCTTCATCTCATATATGAGAGTGGGGTTAAGGGAGTTATAATTCCCTCACTTTTTTTAATTATTTATTTAACTTTCAAAATTCATAATTTTGAATAATACAATAATATATATTAACTAACTAAATATATATTAATAATTAAACTATAAGTTATATCACATATAACCTATAATCTACAGTTTATATTATATCACATATAATATAATCTATATTTCATAATACTCTCATATGACCTATAGTATTGATAATTCATATTAATTTTAACCTAGCTTGGGCTGGTGCCTTATCCTTTCGAATTTGGAGTGTATCCGGATCGGATGACAAATCCTCGGACACACTTAAAGCTCTCTTGACTTTCCCAAACAATGCTCAGGATCTCGCTTTCTTATGAATCACATTCGTATTATTAATATTTGAATCATATTCAAATAATTATTTCTCTCATAAAACTACATAAATTTAATTTGAATCGCATTCACATTAATTTTAACATATAATTTTCATATGAATCTCATGCATATAACAAATATTTGAAACACATTCAAATATTTATTTCTCTCATTAAATTATATAATGTATCACCATACATTATACTTATAATGTATCAATATATAATATTTAATTGTATCTCGTATAATTAATTCCCATTAATTAATTTGAACAATTCAAATTAAACTAAAATAATTTGATTCTCATTAGTCCTTATTGAGCTAACAAGGGGACTTTATGTACCTATAGATTGAAGCTCCAATGATACTTGATTAATTAATTAAACTCTTTAATTAACTTAATCAACCTTCATTAACTGCTCGGCCACTCCACTAAAAAGCGACAGTTGCACTCTTCGCATTATATATAGATCTCTGTGTCCATTGGATATGATCAATCAACGATGCATAGATCTTTCACAATTTGCTCATAAATACAACTAGGTCAAAACTATTATTTTACTCCTATAGTTACATCTAATTCCTTAAGTACCATCGATCCCTCTAATGAACAATTAGTCATAGTCCAACTATGATTGAACCTCTCGTGAGTCGAAAAGGTGAGGTGTCTAATTGTTCAAACCCCATAATCAACTCTTAAAGGAGCAATTTATCTACTTACCCTAACAATGGGGAATGAGTGAATTGTTTCTTGTATGTGTAGGAACCGGTGAAGGTCCAATGTGAAAGAGGGAATCGGTCCCAAAATTCGATTTTTACAGAACAACGAACTTTACAAAATACAAACAGAAAAATTATGCATTAAAACTTAAATTTACAGCATGCCCATTGAATAAGAAAAGGAAATTTAAGGTTACAAGAAACTTTCCTTCACGAATTTCCTCCATGATGTATTACGAACAATTTCAATTCCTTGAACCAAGAAAAAACGTGGACACCACCACGAAAGTTTCCTCTATATTCTCTGGGTTGAGAATCATAGGAGCTTGTGGAGTTTGTGATTTTGGAGAAGGAAAGAGACTGAGAGGAAAAGAGGGTGAGATATAGAGATTTTTTTTTTTCTCAGAGAGCTTCTTTTTTGTTTTATGTAAAACTCGTGAAAAGAAGAAGAACTGTATCCACTTCACAAAACCACCCATTGAGATCGTGAGATCAAGAGAGAATTAAGGGGAAGGAAGTTATTTCTCTCCCTTTAAAATTCAAAATTCAAAATTAAAATTAATTAATAATAATTAA
>NC_052352.1:23165897-23190797 GCF_009727055.1 Benincasa hispida | reverse complement strand
ATATATATATATATATATATATATAACAACTTATTATACATCTATATGTTATATCATATATAACTTATAACCTATGGTTTAATACGTATCAATACAATATAACCTATAGTTTTAATTCTCTCATCAATGGTATTTAATATAAATATCATTTATACTAAATTTAATTATATGAATCTAATTCATATAATAAATCTCATTTATTTCCTTTCAAATAAATTTTATATTATAATGTATCAAATACATTATAGTAATTATATCATATATAATTCAATTAAATTTATTATATCACATATAATTAATTCCCTCAATTAATTTGAGCAATTCAAATTAATCCAAAAGTGATTCTCATTAAATCTCTGTTGAACTATAGAGGGGACCTCTTGGAACTATAGCTTGAAGCTCCAATGGTACTTGAATAATCAATTAAACTCCTTTAATTAAATTATTCAACATCCATTAACCGTCGAGCACTCCACCAAAGACCGACACTTCACTCTTCACACTACATATATATTTATGTGTCCATTGGATATAACCAGTCAACAATGTGATGACCCTTCCCAAATTGCTCATAAGTACAACTAGGCCAAAATGACCATTTTGACCCTATAGTTACATTTAACTCCTTAAATACCACTGATTCCTCTAATGAACAATAAGTCATAGTCCAAATATGACCAAACCCCTCTTGAGCCAAGAAAGGGAGTGCCGCAACATTGTTCAAACCCCAATCAACCCTTAAGGAAGCAATTTATCTACTTACCTCGATCTTTGGGAGGAGTGAATTTTTTCCGACCTCGGGGAAGGAGTGAATTCTGTCTTGTACAGCTGTGTTCCCAAGTCCCCAATCAGACGAGTCTCCAAAATGATAAGCTTATTGAGTCGGCGATCTGGCCACTCTCACCCATACAAATTAGAGGACCACCTTCATAGGTAGAAGTTCACAACTCACTCAGGATTCAGGTCCATTCACCTATGGTCATCTTGGTGAAATGTAAATATCAGTTATGAGCAGTGTTATATAATGAGACTGGTCATTTCATGGTCTAATCTATACAAACTCCTTTGTATAAAATACCCTCGATCATATGTATCCACATGAATGATCAAGATCAAATCGTTTGTAGCACTTTACAACAATTGTAACATTTACAAAGCGGGTTATATTCATAGTGTCACTAGGATAAGGTATCCAACCTTATCATTCTACTACAGACCATTTAGGTTATCACTTAAACATGATTCACCTGTATGTCTCTACATACATGTTTAAGCTACATATGATAACCTTGGATGTTAATTTATTGGTTTGTGGGTTTAATGCTACTAAATGTCAAATAAAACATCCCATATTTTATTAAATAAATAAAATGTTTGTACAATACAATTACAAACTACAGGATCCTACGAGATTTAAGACATCAACCCCAACAATCTTCCACTTTTCCTAAAGCTAATGGGGTGCACAATATACAAGTCATACTAATTTACAAGTATACAAAGCAATAAACTAGGGCATAAAATGTGCCCAATACAAAATCTCCCACTTGTCCTAGACTATATGTGGCCTGTCTCGTAGACCTATACTCTGCAGGTGACCCTCAAGCACCTTAGCCATGAGAGCCTTTGTAAACGAATCAGCAATGTCGTGCTCTGAAGCTATCTGTGTGATGATCACATCCACTTGATGCATAATCTCTCAAATGAGATGATACTTTCCCTCTATATGCTTCCCACGCTTGTGACTCCGAAGCTCTCGGGAATTAGCCACAACACCACTATTATTAGAATAAAGGGTGATGGACTTTGACATGTTTAAAACTACTTCTAGATCAGTCAGAAATTTCCTGAGCCACACTGCTTCTTTAGCAGCTTCACATGCCGCTACATACTCAGCCTCCATGGTGGAGTCAGCAATGCACCCCTGCTTGGTGCTCTTCCAGAATACTACTCCTCCGTTAAGAGTGAACACTGATCCTGATGTGGATTTCCTAGAATCCTTATCAGTCTGAAAACTAGAGTTTGTGTATCCTATAAATATTAAATCCTTAGAAACATACACAAGCATGTAGTCCCTCATTCTATATAGATACTTGAGGATGTTCTTAACATTGGTCCAGTGATCAAATCTTGAATTAGGCTAATATCTACTGACTATCCCCATTACATAGCAGATGTCAGGTCTAGTACATAATACTGTATACATCAGGCTGCCAACAATCGATGCATAGGGGATTTGTCTCATTTTCTCAACCTCTTGAGGTGTCTTAAAACACTATTCCTTAGACAATATAACTCAATGCCTGAAAGGGAGTAAACCTGTCTTGGAGTTCTGCATAGAAAATTTGACAAACATCTTGTTAATATACAATACCTGAGATAGAGCTAGCATTTTGTTCTTTTGATTTCTAAAGATTGAATATCCTGAACAAACTGTGCCTCTCCTGAATCTTTCATTTGGAATTGGGTTGCTAGCCAATTCTTAATCTCAGTCAATAGACCTATATCATTCCCAATGAGTAGGATATCATCTACATACAACACTGGAAAGACTATTGAACTGTTGATGATTCTCTTGTAAACACAAAGCTCATCAATATTTTGATCAAAGCCATAAGGTTTGATCGCTTATCAAATCTTATATTCCAAGATCGAGACGCTTGCTTCAATCCATAGATTGACCGATTTAGCTTGCAAACTTTTTGCTTTTGACCTTGGGTTAAGAATCCCTCAGGTTGTTCCATATAAATGATCTCCTCAAGATTGCCATTCAGAAAGACGGTCTCGACGTTTATTTGCCATATCTCATAGTCATAATTTGAGGCAATAAATAGGAGGATTTAGATAGACTTCAACATGACAATAGGTGAGAAAGTCTTCTCATAGTTGTCTCCCTTAACTTGGGTATAACTCTTTGCCATAAGTCTAATCTTGAAGGTTTGCACCTTCTCATCAACACCCCGTTTCCTCTTGTAGATCCATTTGCCACCTATAGGTTTTACCCCATCAGGTTGATTTATAAGATCCCAAATAGAATTGAAGTACATAGACTTCATTTCGAGATCTATAGCTTTGATCCACTCATCTTTGTCAACTTCCTTTATTGCCTTCTTATAAGACAATGGATCCTCAATGTCTCTGTCAGTTACCATAGCTAGGATTTCTGTTAAACCCATATAACGCATAGGCGGGTTTGTAACCCTCTCACTACATCGAGGTTCCCTCAACACTTGAGGTGGACATGACCTACAAGATAAACCAAGTTCAACAACTCTTATTGAGGTATTGGATTCTTCAACAACCCTTGTTGAAGGTTCAGTAGTTTTCTTGGAAAGTTCATTCAACACAATCTTACTACGGGGCTTATGTTCCCTTATGTGGTCATCTTCTAGAAATGTAGTGTTTGTTGACACAAACACTTTATTTTTTTTTAAGAACCATAGAAGTAACCACCTTTCGTTCCTTTAGAGTAGCCTACAAATAGGCATAATTTTGAACGAGATTCTAGTTTCTTAGGATTTTCCTCAAGTACATGTGTTGGGCAACCCTAGATCCTAAAATGGCTTAAACTACCTTTACGACCATTCCATAATTCCAAAGATGTTCTCGTAACACTCTTGGATGGAAAACACTTTCAAAATATAAGTTGTAGTTTGTACTCCATAACCCCAAAACGAGTCAGGCAAGGGATCATAACTCATCATAGACCGAACTATGTCCAACAGGGTTCGATTTCTCCTTTCTAATACACTATTCTAGTGAGGTGTACCAGGTGCTGAGTGTTGGGATACAATTCCATGTTCTATCAAATAGTTCTAGAATGTAAGATCCAAAAACTCTCCACCTCGAGCAGATCAAAATGTTTTAATTATTTTAATTAATGCATTTTCAATTTCCACCTTAAACTCTTTGAACTTTTCAAAAGCTTCAGACTTATGGTTACTTAAATAAACATACCTATATCTTGAATAATCATCAGTAAAAGTGATGAAATATTCAAACCCTCTAATATTCATCAGACCACAAAAGTTTGAATGTACATGCTCTAAAGGTTCTTTGGCCCTATGACCTTTTTTAGTAAAAGATCTTTTAGTCATTTTGCCTTTAAGGCATGACTCAAATATAGGTAAAGAATTTTATTGAAAAACTAAAGGCTAGAAGAGAAAACACCAAGGTTACGTGGAAAACCCTAGGTTAGGGATAAAAACCATGATAAGAGTTTATTTTAATTAATTTTTGATACACTCTACATAGTACAGATACATATATAAATAGCCATAGGTCAGAAATTCTAGACTGTAGACACCATGTAAAAAGAATAAAATGACCTTTGGGCTAAACAATATTTTGCAACACTCTCCCCTTAAGTTGGGGCGTAGATACCAATAAGACCTAACTTGCTAACACAGGTGTCAAATGTCTGTCTCAGTAACCGTTTGGTGAGGACATCCATAATCTATGACTAGACGGAACATAGGGAATGAAAATACTATCATTATCCAGTTTCTCTTTGATGAAGTGTCAGTCGATCTCAACATGTTTGGTTCTGTCATGTTGGACAGGATTGTTAGCAATATTAATAGCAGCCTTATTATCGCAATAAAGTCTCATCGGGTCGTGACTTTCTTGATGAAGATCTACTAGAACCTTTTTCAATTAAATTTCTTCACAAATTCCCAGGCTCATAGCTTTGTATTCAGCTTTGGCACTACTTTTAGCCACAATACCTTGCTTGTTACTCCGCCACGTAACTAAATTTTCCCACACAAAAGTCCAATATCTCGAGGTAGACTTTCTATCAATAATAGAACCAACCCAGTCTGAATCTGTGTAGGACTCAGTGCATCTTTTGTCATGTTTTCAGAACATCAAGCCTTTTTCGGGTGTAGACTTCAGATATCTCAGAATCTATGTAACTGCCTCCATGTGTCTTTCATAAGGAGCCTGCATAAAATGTCCGACCAAACTAATTATGTATGATATATCAGGCTTGGTATGTGAAAGGTAGATCAGCTTCCCCACAAGATGTTGATATCTTTCCTTGTTAACAGGAACATCTTCTACTGATTCTACCAGATTGTTATTGACTTCTACTAGTGTATCTACAAGTTTGCACCCAATCATTCCGATTTCTCTCAACAAATCTAGTATATATTTCCTTTGAGACATATAGATCCCTTCCTTTGATCTTGCTACCTCCATTCCAAGGAAATATCTCAAGTAAACAAGATCTTTGATTTCGAACTCATCTGCCATCCCTTGTTTCAACTTGCCAATCTCTGCTGAATCATCCCTTAACAGGATAATATCGTTGACATAGACAATCAAAACAACTACTTTTCCTGGTGTCGATCTCTTAATGAACAAGGTGTGATCAAAATACCCTTGAACAAACCCCTGAGGCTTAACAAAGGTAGTGAACCTATCGAACCAGGCTCTAGGAGACTTCTTTAATTTGCAAACCTGATTACCAAATCGTGCTTCAAAACCTAAAGGTGGGTTCATATAGACCTATTCTTCCAACTCACATTCAGAAATGCATTTTTAACATCCAATTAATGTAACAGTCAGTCTTGATTAATGGCAACTCAGAGAAGAACACGAATCGTGTTAAGTTTTACCACAGGTGAGAAGGTTTCTACGTAATCCACCCTATATGTCTGAGTGAACCTTTTAGCAACCAACCTGGCCTTATATCTATCGAGAGTCCCATTAGACTTGTATTTGATAGTGAACACCCACTTGCACCCGACTGTGTTGTGACCTTTTGAAATAACGACCAGATCTCACATTCTGTTTATCTCAAGTGCCCGCATCTCCTCCATAATTGCGACTCGCCATTCAAGAACTTCTAAAGCCTTGTGCACATTGCCTGGAATCATCACGACATCCAGACTGGTAGTGAAAGCCTTAAATCTCGAAGAAAAGTTACTGTAGGACAAGAAGCTTTTCATAGAGTGATTGGTGTAGGATCTCGTACCCTTCCATAGGGCAATCGACAAATCCAAGGTAGCATCAACCTCATCGGTCTTGTCCACCTGTTTATCTGTACCCAACTGTTGCACATTTTCAGTTCCCTATGTATCACCTGGTAATTCACCACCACCATCGATCTTGACTTCGTCAGAGTTCACTCCATCACCTTCAACACATTCATTACATCAAGAATAGAGGTACCTTGAGCTGGTTCTAGTTCTAACTCTTGGACACCTTTCGGTGGAGCAACGGGGAGAACTATTTTAGGAACTATTTCCTTTGGAGATTCTTCCTATAGTAGGTTATCCAGGGCACTTCTTTTGTAGGAAGGGTAGGGTCATTTGTTTCGGGGATAGGCTCAGGAAACAGATCTAAAGGAACAGAGTAGTTGGATGTGTTAGCCTCTTAACTAGTGGTCTCCCTCTAAAGAGGACTAACGAGAAAAAAAAGTTTGTCCTCTTGAAAGTGAAGGAAATTGGATATGAGGATTTACATGAGCAATGGAATGATCTTTCCAAATTACATTCGTATTTGAACAACAACAATTACAGTCAAGAAATGGAAACAACAGGCTATGCATAAAATGAAATTACAACATGTTTTACTAAGATCAAGGGAAGAATTACACATACCTTGATCATGAATGCTCGTTCAAACAGCAAGACAACAATCATGAACACTCGAACACTACGACTGTAACACAGAACGATCACAACAATCACGAACACAACGAACTCTAAGACCATGAATACATCGAACGACCTTTAAAAACCTTAACTATGTTAGTTGAGTACGACACCACCACAATGGCTACCTTGGTATTCTCGGTTTGAGAATCCATAAGTGTGGGCTCTGTGTGGACTTGGTTATAGGACAAGACCAAAGGAAAGATAATCGTGTAAACGATTGAGCAAGTCGGAGATGACAAGTCTATTGTATAGATGATGCCCAATCGTTAGAAGAAGCTCCACAATCGTTTAGCTATTGGCCATCTGAGTGAACTATCGTGTAGTGTCACTCCACGACCATCTAGTCTCTCTTCAGCTGTCGTTTAGTGAATCTCATTTACTTGACAGCCAACCGTGAGTAATCCGAGAATAAAAAAACTCTCAATTCAACATTACTAAATTTAGGAAAACATTTTTCCTTTTATCTCATGGTTACCATAAAACCACCAATAACCTCCCATTCAATTAGTTATTAGAGAAAAAGAGATAATTATCCAATAATTAATATTATTATAAATATATATGATAACCTGTTGGGATTGGTGTCCTAATTCTCTCGAAGTCTCATTGTTTGTAAAGATACACATTGTTTGATTAAAAAAATAATTGTTATTTCATTCTGGCATTTTCTCATATCCAGTAAACAAAGCTCCTTGGTTACCTTATGTGAACTTAAGCATGTATATATGATATACAAGTAGATCATGCCTTAAGTGATAACCTAAATAGATTTGTAGTATAAGGATTAAGGTGGGATACCTGATCCTGGTGACACTATGGATACGACCCGCTTTGTAGAGGATTGCAAGTGTTGTAAACTACTACAGATGGTAGATCTTGACCATTCATGTAAAGACGTGCGAGCGGGGTGTCCTATACAAAGAGTTTATATAAGACCGAACCACGAGATGACTAGACTCTGTATATAACGCAATTGATACTAGAGACTTACATCTCACCTAAACAACCATAGGTGACACGACCTCAATCCTGAGTATTTTGGGAACTCCTGCCTTTGAGGGCGGTCCTTTGATTAGCAGGGTGAAAGTGGCCAGATTGCCAACTCAATATGTCTACCTTTTTGGGGACTTGTCTGATCTAGGAACTGGGAACTCAATCCACATGATGGAATTCACTCCTTTCCCGAAGCAAGGATAAGTAGAGAGATTGCTCCCTTAAGGGTTGATTCCATGACTTGAATATAGTGGCCACACCTTCTCTTTGGAAGAGAGGACTCAGTCATAGTAGGACTATGACTTATGTTCATTAGAGGGATCAGTGGTACTTAAGGAGTTAGATATAACTACAGAGGCATAACGGTTATTGGCCCAGTTGTACTTACGAGCGATCTGTGAAGGGTTGTCGCACTGTTGATTGATTAAGATGGACACATAATATATTTATGGTAAGAAGAGTTCAATTGTTGGTCTTTAATAGAGTGCTGACAGTTAACGGATGGTGGATCCCGTGACTAAAGAATGTAGTCAGTTATTCACGTATCGTTGGAGCTTTGAGCTACAAGTCCATAAGGTCTCCTTGGTAGCTCAATGGATTCAGTTGAGGATCAATTCTTGGTGTTGATTTGAAATGTTCAAATTGACAAGAGGTAATTTGATTATATATGATATAATCGGTATGGTATATGAGATACATCTAGTAGAGGATTAATGTAAATCTCCATGGAATAGAAAAAGAACTATGGTTTATATGTTTCATGAGATGAAATATTAAAACTATAGGTTATAAATATAATATAATAAGTTAGTTATCATATATATTTATAATAATATAATTATTGGATAATTAAATCTTTTTCTCTAATAACCAATTGAGTGGGAGGTTATTGGTGGTTTATGGTAACCATGAGATAAAAGGAAAATTGTTTTCCTAATTTCAGTAAGTTTTTTGTCAAAATTGATTTGAGATTTTCTCTCTCAGAAAAAGAATCTCATGAACCTTGTCAAGTAAATACGAATTTACTAAATGACAGCTTAAGTGAGCTAGACGATTGTGTAGTGCTTTGTAGCGACAGAAACGGAACTAAGCAACGAGCTAAACGATCGCTTAGCTTTTGCTAGACGATCTCTTAGCTTTTGCTAAACGATTGAGCATCGAGCTATACGATAGGTCTAGTCTTCTCCCATTTGCTCAATCGTTTACACGATTGTTGATTCCTCCATTCTTCTGCCTCATACCAAGTCCACACAGAGCCCACCCTCTGGATTCTCACACCGAGAATACTAAGTTACCCTTCTTGGTGATGTCATACTCAACTCGACACCGTCGAGGTTCTGTGGACGTTGTTCGTACTGTTGGGAAATTTGTGATCGAGGTGATCCCTGAGTTCGAGTGTGCAGTGTTCGTGCTGTGTAGCGGTCGTGTTGTTTAAGCGTTTGAGGTTGCTGTGTTTGAGCGTTTGTGAGCAAGGAGAGTGGAGACGAGTCTACAAACATGCGCAGAGATTTCTCCTTGATTTCTTGTTGTATCATGCTGTAATTTCTGCAATGAATGCATAACCATTTATTCTGTTTACGATTGTAATTTATAATGTTCATACATGATTGTAATTTGGAATGATCTATTTCGCTGCTCATGGAAATCCTCGTGTTTAATTTCCTTCATAACCAACTTACCATATTTTATTTATAACCTATAGTTTTAATATTTCATCTCATGAAACATATAAATCATAGCTCTTTTTCTATTCCATGATCCTTAATGTAAATCTCATTTACATTAATCCTCCACTTGATGTATCTCGTACATCACACCGATCACATCATATATAATCGAATTACCTCTTGTTAATTTGAACATTTCAAATCAACATCAAGAACTAATTCTCAACTTGAATCTGCTGAGCTACCAAGGGAACCTTATGGACCTGTAGCTCGAAGCTCCAATGGTACGTGAATAACTGAATAAACTCTTTAGTCACGGGATCCACCATTGGTTAACTACCAGACACTCCACTAAAGACCAACCAACTGAACTCTCCTTACTATAGATATATTATGTGTCCATATCAACAAATCAACAGTGCGATAACCCTTCGCAAATCACTCGTAAGTACAGCTGGGCTAATAACTATTATGCCCCTGTAGTTAGATCTAACTCTTTACGTACCACTGATCCCTCTAATGAACTTAAGTCATAGTCCTTGTATGACTGAGTCCTCTCTTCCAAAGAGAAGCTGCAGCCACTATGTTCAAGCCCCGGAATCAGCCTTTAACGGAGCATTCTATCTACTTACCCCTGCTTCAGGGAAGGAATGAATTCCATCTTGTGTAACTAAGTTCTCATATCCCAAATCAGACAAGTCCCCAAAAAGGTAGGCATGTTGAGTTGGAAATCTAGCCACTCTCACCCATACTAATCAAAGGACCGCCTTCAAAGGCAGGATTTCCCAAAACACTTAGGATTGAGGTCATGTCACCTGTGGTCGTTTAGGTGAGATATAAGTCTCCAGTATCAACAATGTTATATAAAGAAATGAATCATCTCGTGGTCCGGTCTTATGCAAACTCTTTGTATAAGACACCCCCGCTTGCATGTCTCCACATGAATAGTCAAGATCTACCATCTGTAGTAGTTCACAATACTTGCAAACCTCTACAAAGCGGGCCGTATCTGTAGTGTCACTAGGATCAGGTATCCCTCCTTAATTCTTATACTACAGACCTATTTAAGTTATCACTTAAGGCATGATCCACCTGTATATCTCATATACATGTTTAAGTTTACATACAATAACAATGGAGCTTTGTTTATTAGATATGAGTAATTGCCAAATAAAATAACTCTTATTTAATTCATAACAATATGTATAAATTACAAACTACAAGACTTCAGGAGAATTAGGACACCAATCCCAACAATCTTCCACTTGTCCTAATGCCTCAGGAAGCTAATGTACAATACAAGATAAATACATGTACAATATACAATAAACTAAGGCATACCCTAGTATCATCTCCCACTTGCCCTAGACAAGATGCCACATGTCCCGCAGACCTAAACTTTCTAGGTGACCCTCGATCACTTTAGCCATGAGAGCCTTTGTAAAGAGATCAGCAACGTTGTGCTCCGATGCGATCTTCATAACTATCACATCACTGCGATGCACAATCTCCCTGATCAAGTCGTATTTACGTTCGATATGCTTGCCCCGACGATGACTCCGAGGCTCCTTTGAATTTGTCACAGCCTCGCTATTATCACAATAAAGAGTGATGGGCAAATCCATATTTGGAACAACTTTGAAATCTATAAGAAATTTCCTTAGCCAAATAGCCTCCTTAGCTGTTTCACAAGCGACTACGTATTCGGCTTCTATAGTGGAGTCCGCGATGCATCCTTGCTTGATGCTTCACCACACTACAACCCCTCCATTTAGAGTGAACACTGACCTCGATGTCGATTTACGAGTATCTCTATCGGTTTGAAAATCAGAGTCTATGTATCCTATAAGGAACAGATCCTTATCTCCATACATGAGCATGTAGTCCCTCATTCTCTGAAGATACTTGAGGATCATCTTGACCACCGTCTAGTGATCAAATCCTAGATTGGACTAGTACCGACTGACAATCTCTACTACATAGCAAATGTCGAGTCTGGTACATAACAATTGAAGCATAGGGAATTCGTCTCATCTCCTCAATCTCTTGAGGTGTCTTAGGACATTGATCCTTAGACAAAACAATTCCATGCCTAAAGGGTAACAAACCCCTCTTGGAATCCTGCATCCTATACCTAATCAACATTTAATCGATGTACGATGCCTGAGACAAGGTTAATCTCTTGTTCTTACGATCCCAAATGATCTGGATCCTTAGAACATACTATGCCTCACCCAAATCTTTCATTTGGAACTAGGCAGCTAGTCACTTTTTAATGTCAGTCAGAAACCCTACATCATTCCCAATGAGTAGGATACAATCCACATATAGTACCAAGAAAGCTACTAAGCTCTTGATGATCTTCTTGTAAACACAAGGCTCATTAATGTTCTGATTAAAGCCAAATGACTTGACCGTAGTGTCAAATCTAATGTTCCACGATCAAGACGCTTGTTTCAGCCCATAAATGGACCTATTAAGCTTGCAAACTTTTTGCTCTTGATTTGGAACAGCAAACCTCTCTGGTTGAGCTATGTAGATGTTCTCCTCAAGATTACCATTAAGAAAGGCAGTCTTGACGTCCATTTGCCATATCTCATAATCATGAAAAGTGGCTATGGACAAGAGTATCCTGATAGACTTAAGCATGACAACAGGTGAGAAAGTTTCCTCATATTCAACTCCCTCAACCTAGGTATAACCCTTTGCCACGAGTCGAGCCTTCAAGGTTTGCACCTTTCCATTTACACCTTACTTTCACTTATAGATCCACTTATACCCTATAGGTCTTACCTCATCAGGCGGATCCACAAGCTTCCAGACGTTATTGAATTACACAGACTCCATTTCCTGGTTCATGGCCTTAATCCATTCATTCTTGTCAACATCCTCCATTAATTTCTTAAAAGACAATAGATCCTCGACCTTATCATAAGAAATAACGTTCTGGTCTTCAATCAAACCCATATAGCGATCCGGTGGGTTCATAACCCTCCCACTATGTCGAAGTAGTCTCAACTCTTGAGCTGGTTGACTAGATGTATCGACATCAACTCTTGTTGATTTGTTAGTCTGTTCTACTCTTGTTAAACCCTCAGTAGTCTCAGTCTCACTAGAAATCTTACGTAAAACAAGCTTACTTCGTGGCTTATGATCCCAGATGTGGTCTTCTTCCAAGAAGATAGCATTTGTAGAAATAAACACTTTGTTCTCACTCGGATCATAGAAGTATCCAACCCTCATTTCCTTGGGGTAGCCTACAAAAAGGCTAACTTTCGAACGTGGTTCGAACTTCTTTGGGTTAGTCACTAGCACATGGGCCGGACACCTCCAAATCCTGAAGTGGCGTAAACTACCTTTACGACCTCTCCACAACTCAAAAGTTGTTTCAGAAACACTTTTCAAGGGAACGTTGTTTAGAATATAGAATGCAGTCTCCACCGCAAAACCATAAAATGAGTCTGGAAGATGAGCATAACTCATCATAAACCGAACCATGTCTAACAAGGTTCTGTTTCTCCTTTCTGATACACCATTCTGCTTAGGTGTACCTGGGGCCGAGAGTTGGGACGCAATCCCATACTCTATCATATAGTTCTGGAACTGGAGGTTCATATACTCTCTACCACGATTAGATCTTAGTGTTTATCTTTTTACTTAACAAGTTTTCAACTTCAACCTTATACTCCTTGAACTTATAAAGGGCTTCAGACTTATGTTGCATTAGATAGAGATACCCATTCCTTGAATAATCATCTATGAAAGAGATGAAATATTCATGCCCACCTCGAACTCTAACACTTATCGGTCTATAGAGGTCCGAATGTACAAGCTCTAAGGCTTCCTTGGCTCGGTAACATTTTCTAGTAAAAGGTCATTTGGTCATCTTGCCTTCGAGGCATGATTCACACACTGACAAGGAGTATTCTTCTAAACTTTTTAGAAGTCCACTTTTCACCAACTGCTCAATCCTATTGAGGTTGATGTGACCTAACCTTAGATACCAAAGATGGCCGTTTTCCTTAGGAGAAACCTTTGGTCTTTTAGCTGTCGTAGCCATATTAAACATTTCAGTGTTAAACAAGGCTTTTATGACTAACGACCTTAGTACATATAAGTTACTTTCCATTGAACTGAACCAATCTCCATTCAATTCTTGAAAATAAAAACTTTATTCTCAGAAAAAGAGATGGTATGAACTTGTTCAATGAGACAATCAATTGAGATTAAGTTCCTTTTGATATGAGGAACTACGAAAATATTATCCAGTAATAGATAACGTTACATGTAAAAAATAACTTCAGCCTGCCTACAGCAACAACTGAAGCAACCTCACCAGTACCGACTCAAAAAGTCATCTCTCCCTGTGGCAACGTTTGCCAGGAACTGAATCCTTGGTAAGAGAAACTGACATGGTTGGTAGCACTTGAATCAAGGATTCAGGCAGAATCATCATTCTCTACCAAACATGTCTCCAAGACCAATAAATCAGAATTATTGTCTTTAGACATCCTCCTCTTTTGTAGAGTAGTGGGATCTGTATCAGAATCTAAATAAGCTCCAAGTTGCATTTCAGAGAATGCTTCTCTTCTATGAACTTCAACAGAGTTAGAAAAAATTGCTTTCTCTTCCTAGAGTTTAACTTGGGAACAGACACTAATGGTTTTATCATCCATCCTTTTATGCTCGAAAAGTAAGAACTGACGTTCAAACAAATCTTGCAATGACCATGTTCTCGACCCATTTGGCCAAAACATCAGGTATGCTAGCCAATATGTGAATTCTGGCTAATGAATTAGCCTTCATCCACACCTCATATGCATTACAAACACTTCACGGTGTATCAAGGTTCGGCACTTGATGACATTCCTCAACCATGACAAATTCGAGGTCGTTTACCACGTAATACGTTTTATAAGACTCTTTCCACTGTATGTAATTGGTCAAATTAAAGGCATTAAACAGAAATACAAATATGTTGCTGAAAAAAAAAACACATTGACCTATGTTAGGTTTTAAGCAAATTCCCATTGAAAAAACATACAACATCCAATAAGGTTTAGCAAAACTAACATGAACCCCATGTAACATCTAGTTTCGAAATGACGCTTCAAATGTTTAGGACAAAAGTTGCCGAAGGGAGGTCAATTATCCCTCCTCTGAATTGAGAAATTCTCAACCAGTCATTAATACCAAAACAACTCTTACTCCTATAACGACTAGCCATCATTGATTTGGTCAAGAAATCATTAACTTACTTAACAATTTTTCGTAAGTGTGACCCACCATTTTAGGCTCTAGAGTTCCACCCCAAGCAGCCAATCCGAAGGGAAAAAATCCGAATGGGGCAAAAACTAAAGCAACCCTATCCATTTATGGATTCACTTTGATCTTGACCTACTGCACAAAACCCATCCGAAGGGGGACGCTCCCAGGGCGCCATGAGAGAGTACAAAATGATCTCATGGTACAAACCAATGACAGAGACTGTAGGACATGTTGACTCACACCCTTCTCCCATTTACTATAAACACTCTCTTCGTCCACCTTGATATTGACTCATGCAAACACCATCCGAAGAAGGATGCTCCCAGGGCACCACGAGGCCAAGCATAAATCTAAAAAACCTGTCTCTTATACACATCTAGATGTGTATAAGAGACAGGTGTGAACATTCAGGGAGAAACGTGAGTGGAATCATTGACATATCAGATACATCTCTTCCTCCTAATGAGTATTTTATAACCTAGGGTTTAGTTTATTTAGAAAAAACACGGATAAGAATTTTAACTAAGTGATTTTTTAGGTTTGCCCAAGAGTAACTTTTACCTTGGATAGTTAAAACAACTTTTGATCATCATCCATTAAACTCTTTAATGGAGTGTTTGACCAAATGTCGCATGCTTGCAAAAAAATCTATCTAATTCACCTTTTCAAGTAGGTTCCCAGGTAGGGGTGTTTCGTTTCTGTCAGCTTAAGTATCCCAGCCTAGACAAAACTCGTCTTAGACAAAAGGTCTCTTATAGATAGATTTAATACAATTTTAATATTTTATGCCAATCAATTGACTCCTATTAAACCGATTTAAAAAGATTAAACTAGGTTTCTAATCCCATTAGAACCTTGAACTTAGGTCTATCTCAATCCAATTTTAAAACCCTTTTAAAACATGAGTTCATCCTAAGTCCGCATGCAACTCTTTCTTATCGATTTTAGTTCTGATTTCTATTATAACACTTATAACATAAGCAACCAAAACCAATCACAATGCAAAACTAACACATACAAGGCATTCATAACGTTTATAAACAACTTAAGTGTCATGTTCCATGCATCGTTCACTCATTGCTACCTTTTTATATAACTTTTATACAAACAAGCAATGAACCAAGCAAAACATGCTTCCATTTACCCTTATACTATAACGCTTATAATATAAAGATGATGCATGAATATGCTCACTGCATGCACAAATATAACTCTTATATTTTCATGATGCATGTGCATGCTCTCTTGTAATTTCAACATGCCATATTATAACTCTTATAATACATGATGCATGAATAATTGCACAATCTAAGGTGGGATTCAAATCTATATGTCAAACACTTTTCCATATAAACCACATACATCTCATGTATAAGAAATAAATGTTGATGAGCCGGGAAAAATTGCCTCAAATCTTCAAAAACTAAAGCTAACTATTACGAATGCAAAGAGTCGCTGGTTCAAATAAGCGACCGGGTCTTGAATCGTCCGGTCGAAGTCCTTGTCTCCACTGATCGTGTACCAAACTCCAACGCGGTCGTCTACACGAAAGAGTAAACACTTTACTCAATCATTTACCTATGTTTCCAGAGCTAAATGGTCGTTTAGCAACGATCGTGTAACTTTTACTATGCAATGAAGCATGAGGTATGTGATCGTACAACGCGCTCTGCAATGCAAGCCTTATATGATCGTCTAAACGACAACGATATGGTGAAGCACTATCGTCTAAACGACTGAGCGAGCGCCTTCGTATCGTATACCTTGTTTCTATTTCCTGTTTAATTAAATAATCATACTATGTTTCTTTTAATTCAAATGAAGCGTTCATTATGAAAAATGGTGTAACTATTTGTTCAACTAAACTAGAAGACAACTTATATGTATTAAGACCAAATGAATCAAAAGAACTTTTGAATCATTAGATGTTTAAAACTGCTATTACTTAAATAAAAAGGCGAAGAATTTCTCCAAGTAACAATAATATGTATTTTTAACATTTGAGATTAGGCCACATAAATCTAGATAGGATCTAGAGATTGGTAAAGATTGGACTTCTAAATAAATTATAAGATGATTCATTACCTCCTTTAAATCTTGTCTTGAAGGAAAAATGACTAAAAGACCTTAGTGGAAAAGGTTATAGAGTCAAAGAACCCTTAGATCTCATACATTTGGATCTTTGTGGTCCAATGAATGTAAAGGCTAGAGGAGGGTACAAATACTTCATATCTTTCATAAATGATATTCAAGGTATGGTTACTTATACCTAATGGAACATAAGTCTGAAGCCTTTGAAAAATTCAAAAAGTATAAGGTTGAAGTTGAAAACCTATTAGGTAAAACAATTAAAACATTTTGATCTGATCGGAGTAGAGAGTACATGGTTTAGAATTCCAAGACTATATGATGGAATTCAATCCCAACTCTTAGCACCTGGTACACCTCAGCAGAATGGTGTATCATAAAGGAGAAATAGAACCTTATTAGATATGGTTCATTCTATGATGAGCTATGCTCAATTGCCTAATTCGTTTTGGGGGTATGCAGTAGAGACTTTAATCCAAATCTTGAACAATATTTCCTTAAAGAGTATTTCTGAAACGCTTTTCGAGTTATGGAGGGGGCGTAAACTAAGTTTACGTTACTTTATTATATGGGTTTTCATGCACATGTGTTAGTGACAAATCCTAAGAAGTTGAAACCTCGTTCAAGATTATGTTAATTTGTTGGTTATCGTAAGGAAAGGAGAGGTGGTTTGGTTTATGACCCTCAAGAAAATAAGGTGTTTGTATCAACAAACGCTACATTTTTTTTAGGAAGACCACATGAGAGATCATAAACCACGAAGGTAAATAGTATTAAGTGAAGGTACTGAAGAATCAACAAGGGTTGTTGATGCAGCTAGTCCTTCATCAAGAATTAATGAAAAAACTAGCACTTCAGGAAAGTCTCGTCCTTCTCAATCATTGAGAATGTCTCGACGTAGTGAGGTTGTGATACAACCTGTTTGTAACTTGGGTTTAACTAAAACTTAGGTTGTCATTCCAGATGATGGTATTGAGGATCCATTGTCCTATAAACAGGCAATAAATGATTTAGAAGGACCAATGGGTCAAAGCCGTGGACCTGAAAAATGGAATCTATGTACTCCAATTCAGTATGGGATCTTGTAAATCCACCTGAAGGGGTAAAACCCATAGAGTGCAAATAGATCTATAAAAGAAAGAGAGATGTAGCTGGAAAGGTTAAGATTTTCAAAGCTACACTTATAGCAAAGGGTGATGGAACACGAGACATACACAGCAGAAAAAAAAAGATATAATTACACTCTAATTGCTTTTAATTTAAAGGAAAAAAAAAACATGCAATTGAAGGAATAAACAGTAAATTAAAAATTACCTTTGAAGCTCCCGAAAAATGCTTTTCCTCGCTGAATCTCGATCCGAACTCTTTCGGACCACCACAAAAGTTGATTTAATATCCTCTGGACTAAGAACCGGATGGTAGGACCCGGTGGATGAAGAACCCGAGAGAGAGAAAGAGATGGAAAAAAGATGGAGATTTTTTGGGTTGGGTTATTAATTTTTTCAGCCCAATTTTGAAAATTAATTTTTGCAAAAATAGAAAAAGTTTTTAATCCAAATTCAAAGCCCATATTTATAAAAAAAGGCCATGCAAAAAATGCATGAAATCAATTCATAAAAACCCAACACCTAGAATCCACTATCTAAGTGGGCTTAATGTCTCCACTATAAGCCAACACCTAGTCCACTATTTTGTTAGTGGAATTATCCAACAAAAGTTTAGATTTTCCCATTAACTTTAGTCAAAGGGCAAAATAGTCATTTTGTCAAAGTCAAACTTTGACCAAAAAGTCAACATTTTGACTTTTTATGATTTTTTCGTGTTGACTAATTTTGACCTCCGGAGCATGAATCCGCATTCATTTTCTCGAAATTCAAATCACATTTGAATATAAGGTTGGTCAAAGTTTGACTTTTCAAAGTCAAAAGTCAACTCTTTGACTTTTTACATCTTTGACCATTTCCATTATTTCCAAGCTTCCAAATATGAACGTATTCATATTCTTGATATTTAAATCACATTTAAATATTAAAGTTGTATCTCTAAACTGAAAACCGACTACTATATTACATATACTTGTCGGTTTCTCTCTCTTCACCTAATTTGAACAATTCGAATCATTCTATCATACTATTCTAAGTTTATTCCATATGAGCTAGTAGGGAAACCTAATGGACCTATAGATCATGGGCTCCAACGATCCAAGATTAGCTGGCTAAAACTCTTTTAGACGAACCTAATCAACATTCATTAACTAACTGGTCATTCCACTATAGTCCCGTAGTTGCACTCTCCTCACTATAGATATATTTTTGTCCATTTGATATAACCATGATTAGTAAGCTAATTCTTCACAGGTTATTCGTAATCTTGGCTGGGTCATAAAAACCATTTTACCCCCAAGACTACATCTTGTTCCTTAAGTTCCAGTAATCCTCTAATGAACAATTGGTTTAAGGTCCAATCTATAAAATGAACCTCTCTCGGATCAAGGAGAGGGTGGGGCGCCTTGTTCAAGACCTGGATTCAGTACTAAAGGGAACAACATATCTACTATCCCTATAATGGGTAGGAGTGAATTTCGTCTTGCACCCTATGTTCCCAACTATCCACCCAATCTTACCGCTAAAATGGGAGGCTTATTGGGCCAGCGATAATGAGCTACTCTCACCTATGTAGATCTAAGGATAATTCCGAGTGAACAGGAGTTCATAGTTAGCTCAGGATTAATATTAAGTTATCTAGGTCATCAATTAACGAAATAGTCAGTTTTATACATAAAACGACATTTAGAATGTAAAAAGTGACTATTTCATGGTTTAGTCTTATGCAAACTCATTGCATAGAATGCCCCCACTCACATATCTCTATATGAACGATTCAGAATCACATCATTTGTACTAACTACAAAGTGGGTCATATCCATAGTGTGAAATAAGGCGCCCAACCTTATTCATATACTATAGACCATTTTGGCTACATATTTGAACTTGATCCACATTTATGTCACTATATAAAGTTCAAACTACATTAAATAGCCTCAGGACCTTAGTTTATTGGATTCAAGATTACAATTTCAATAACAACTTTATCGAAAAATAAAATAGAATATGTTTATTAATTTACAAACTACGAGTTTTAGTCGAACAAAAATCCAACAAACTCCCACTTGGACTAAAACTCCTAGTGGAGTATCACAATGTTGAATTTAAGTAAGAAACATATGAGTACAATAAACTAGGGCATATACCCAAAAGTTCTCCCACTTGTCCTAGTTTACAAACTTCGTAGACCTAGACTCTGTAGGTAACCTTCAAACACTTTAGCCGTGAAGGCCTTTGTAAAAGGATCAGCAATGTTTTGCTCAGAAGATATCTGGGTTACTACAACATCTCCATGATGTACAATCTCCCGGATCAGATAGTATTTGCGCTGAACATGCTTGCTGCGCTTATGGCTTCTTGGTTCTCTTGAATTTACAACTGCACCACTATTATCACAATATAGGGTGATAGGCAGATGCATATTTGGAACGACTTCCAAATCTGTCATGAATTTCCTCAACCATACTGCTTCCTTTGCTGCTTCGCATGCAGCTACGTATTCAGCTTCCATTGTGAAGTCCGCAATACAGTTTTGTTTCACACTTCTCCACACTACTACTCCTCCATTCAGAATGAACACTGATCCCGATATAGATTTTCTTGCATCTTTATCGGTTTGAAAATTAGAGTCAGTGTATCCAGTAAGGATCAAATCCTTAGTACCAACATGAGCATATAGTTCCTCGTTCTTCTAAGATACTTGAGGATATTTTTAACGGTAGTCCAATGATCATATCCAGGATTGGACTGATACCTACTGATTATCCCTACTACGTAGCATATGTCAGGTCTAGTACATAACATTGCATACATCAGGCTCCCTACTGCGAAAGCATAGGGAATGCATCTCATATCCTCAACCTCTTGAGGTGTCTTAGGATATTGATCCTTTGAAAAATGAATTCCATATCTGTAAGGTAACAGACCTCTTTTGGAATTCTGCATCTTATACCTAGACAATATTTTGTCTATATAAGTTGCTTGAGATATGACTAGTGTTCTGTTCTTACGGTTCCGACTAATCTGAATCCCGAGAACATACTGCGCATTTCCTAAATCTTTCATTTGGAACTGCGTTGCTAGCCACTTCTTGATGTCAGTTAGATAACCTACTTCATTCCCAATGAGTAGAATATCGTTAACATATAAAACTAAGAACGTTATAGTAGAATTGACGATCTTCTTGTAAACACAAGGCTCGTCAACATTCTGTACAAAGCCATAAGATTTGATCGCAGTATCATCTTATATTCCAAGATCTAGAAGCTTGTTTCAATCCATAAATGGATTTTTGAATCTTACAAACCTTTTGTTCTTGTCCCTGTGCAATAAACTCCTCTGATTGAGCCATATAGATACTCTCCTCAAGATTGTTGTTTAGAAAGGCTGTCTTGACATCCATCTGCCAAATTTCATAGTCATAAAAGATGGCAATGGATAAGAGTATTCTAATCGACTTAAGCATGGCAACGGGAGAAAAAGTTTCTTCATAGTCCACTCCCTCTCTCTGGGTATAACCCTTTGCCACAAGTCGAGCCTTAAGAGTCTGTACTTTATTGGCTTGGTCTCATTTTCTCTTGTAGATCCACTTACAACCAATTGGTTTTACATCATTTGGTTGATCTACAAGTTTCCAGACAAAATTGAAGTACATAGACTCCATTTTGAGGTCCATGGCTTTGACCTACTGATCACGGTCTACATCTTTCATCGCTTGTTTATAGGTCAATGGATCCTCTATGCCGTCATCAGGTATGACGACTTGTGTTTCTGTTAAACCCAAGTAACGATCAGGCTGATGAAAAACCCTCCCACTACGTCGAGGCATTCTCAACTCTTGAGAAGGATGTGACTGACCAGATATACTAGTTTTATCTATTACTTTAGTAGATGAACTAGTTCTATCTGTAGCGTCTTTGGAAATTTCATTCAATACTAGTCTACTGTGAGGTTGATGACTTCTTATCGCGATTTCCGTCCGATCCGTTTCACGCTCCAACCTGTTTCGAAAGCAGGCCTCGCGCGCCTTCGTCACTCCACGACCCGTTAGTGTTCCATTCAACCCGCCCCGCCTTGGCCCGACGCCTCTGTTGACTGAGCCAGTAGCGTGAACCAGCCTCGTCCCAAACGAGTCTTGGACCGCGTTTCGTTTGACGCTGGTTGAGCCGGTTTGATCGGTTCAACTTGGTTTTTGGTGTTTTTTGGGCCGGGTTCGATTTGATTTCTGAGCGTTCAAGATGGTTCAAAGTATTTTGAAGCCGATTCCAGGAAGCTGGTTGCTGATTTGTGGTTAATAAATTAGTTATTTGTTTGTTTTAATGATCAAAATCGATCCACTTTAGTGTAGTTGTTTACATATTATGAATGGTGATGTATAATGTTGGTTTGATTTGTGTGCATATAGTATGCCATATAGTTTTAAAACCCCACCATAGGAAAATCATGTTGAAATGCATTTGATATATCTTATAAGTGTTAATAAAAATATATACTATGCGATTGCTTAGTTTTAATATGAGTTTATATTTAAAGCATGTTTGATTGAAAGAAGCATGTTATAGATGAATGCTCTAGGGTTATAATTGTTATAAAAATAACCTAGACTTCTAAAATCTATAAAAGATAAGATTGTGCATGCTCACTTAGTACCATCGTAGCAATCCCAATTTTCATAGAAAATAGATGTCGATATCTTGTAAAAACCGAAGTTTACAAGAAAACTCACCCGACAAGATCTTGCAAAAAGTTCAGATAAGATGACTAAGGGTGAAGTGTTTTAATAATGACGGTTTAAGAAACACTCTACTACCTGAGATCGAGCCGGCGTCTGAGTTAGGTTTAAACCGGTTTATGAGCATGCGTGAGCGGTGTGAGGTAATAAAATTTGTTTATCACCTAGACATCGTAGGTTAAAAATCCAGTATAAAAGTTATACTCGGACGAATTACCTAGACTTGAGGATATGTTTAGTTAACCGAAATGTATCGCTAAGTATTTTATACCTTAAACATTTATGAACTACTTCAGCTGGATGAGAGAAGTAATGTACTTTTAGCCCTAGCATCCCTAAGAGTTCACACCGTAAGATTCATGCTTGGCATTGGGGCCTCGTTCTGGAGCAGACTCCATTCAAAGAGTATTTGGCATGCGTCAATACCAAGGTAAATAGGGGAAGTTGTTACTATATCGTAAGCTGGAGAAGGAACGTGTGTCAACACATTCCTAACGATCTATCCATTAGGTCGCTACGTGTGAGGATTCCTATAATGCAACCTGCTATCTGCCTTCCCCCCCCCCCCCTGGAGCGGACCGTTACCAATCGGCAGGTTGGGTTGTGTTATAGGATTCGGAACTCCGGAACTCTAGAAAATTGATACGGGTCCTCTCAGGTTCCCGTTTTCAAATTCTCTGTTCTTTCCAAGCCTCGGGGATAAGAAGGGGGGGCCCTCTGCAACTGTAAAATGGAATTTGATTTTTTCTAAAAGGTGGATTCAAAATGGCAAAGGGTCACCACTTACAAGATATACTAAGTGTTAGGTAAGTTATTGACCCAAAGGTAAGCAATAACTGAGTTACTATAGGATAAGAGTTATCTGGTGATAATATCTAGGTTCAAAGATAGTCTTGGATTCAATGGAGGAATAGATCGATCACGCCCTCGGTGCGAGGTTATTCTAAACCATTTGAAATATCGCTTGCAAAATATAAAAATGAAGGCGTACATTATTAGTTGTTTTTGCTAAACTTTATTGGATTTAAAAAATTAATGGTTTTACTAAAAGGATAATGTTTTTCTTTCAGCATGGACTACTCTTTAGTTCAACTATTAGCTTCGAAAAACTTAACGGCGACAACTACTCAACATGGAAAACAAATCTTGAATTTCAACACTAGTAATAGATTGACTTGAGATTTGTCTATAACCTAAGGAATGTCCTCAGGCCCCTACCTCGAAAGAAGCACAATGGTAAATATGATTTACTAGTTGACTGAACAGTGGTTAGTAGAGATTGATACCTCAACCTGGATATTAGAGATTGTTTTACAGGAGCCACTAATCATATTGCTTCCTTTCAAGAAAACTAGTTTATGGAAAAAAAGCTTTGAAGAAGCGAGATCACCCTCAAGGTATGGCGACAAAAAGAGATTGTCTCGGGCCGAAGCAGATGGGAGACTTTTGCAGGTTGTTTTCAACGATAGATATATCATACTTAAAGATTGTTTGTATGCTCCTAAATGAGAACGGGAATTTGATAATCTATCACATATATATTGGAACAAACGTTTTAAATATCTTTTGAAGTTAATGAAAGCATTCATTTCAGAAAAGGTATTCCAATTGTTCTGCTATATTGAACACTTATATAAAGTTAAGCCAACTAAAGAAAATTTGTCTTAATACTGGAGAGTGTTGAACAGTCAAAAACTCAGAAATAAAAAGACAAAAAAGTTTCTTACCTAATGCCGTATCTAATGCGCACTTAAGACTTGGCCACATAAATCTCAAAAGGATGAGAGATTGGTTAAAAGAATGGATTCGCTCTTTAAAATCAATTAAGAAGACAATTTTTTACCCCGATGTAGTATTGCTTGAGAGAATAATGACTAAGAAGATCTTTTAACTGGAAAAGTCTCAGAGAGCCACAATTATCCTTAGAGCTTGTAACCATTCGGACTTCTATGGACCGCATGAATTTTAAAGCCTTTGAGGTGGGTATGAATATTTCCATGCTGTTTTATATTGATGATTTCAAGGCCATAGGGTAATATCTTTACCTAATGCCATCACCAATCGATTGCTTTTGAAAGTTCAGAAAGAATATAAGCTGAGGTCGTGAGAACACAGTTAGGTAAGACAATTAAACACCTAACGATCAGATTACGAGTGGGGATACCATGGACTTAAGAATTCCAGGAACTATAATGATAGAATACGGAATCAAGATCACAACTCTTCCTGCATCTAACTATGCCATAGCAGAACGATGCTATGAAAGAAGAAAATAGAACCTTGTTGCACAAGGTTCACTCAATGATGAGCTTTCCTTAAGTGACACCTTAATTCCTTTTTGGGGACATGCATAGAGACTATACTGTCTATTTATTTATCTCTCT
>NC_052352.1:23144633-23165872 GCF_009727055.1 Benincasa hispida | reverse complement strand
GGCTCGAGCAGGCGGGTCGCACGAAGCTGCTTCGGTCGGAGAATCGGCGTCGCGGAATGGACCGGAGAGCTTCATTGACAGCTAACGCGCACGGGGTTACTCCAAACCGGGTCGGACCGTTGCTCAAGTCGGGTCTGGGAGAACTTTTCTCGGGTCTGGGAGTAAATTCGAGTCTGTGATAAAAGATCCTTCAATTTTGTTGTTATCCTCTCTCCCGGAATCAAGAAATTACAATCTAATTTCAACTCTAATGACTCCAAAAAATTTACAGACCCTTTTTCACACATTAATGCTCATAAACATGTGAGCAATTATAAATTTCCACAAGAAATTCAAATAAAAACAATGTCAAAATCATAATGAATCCACTTTAGTGCACATTTCATTCAACATTTAAATAGAAAGAAAAAAACACCCACCAAAAGCAATTGAGCATAATTAAAGCATGCTCTGATACCACATGATGGAACACGAGACATACGTAACGGAAAAAAAGATCTAATTACACTCTAATTGCTTTTAATTTAAAGGAAAAAAAACATGCAATTGAAGGAAAACCCAGTAAATTAAAAATTACCTTTGAAGCTCCCGAAAATCGCTTTTCCTCACTGAATCTCGACCAGAACTCTTCCGGACCACCACTAGAGTTGACCTACTATTCTCTAGATTCAGAACCGGATTGTGGGACCCGGTGGATGAAGAACCCGAGAGAGAGAAAGAGATGAAAAAAAGATGGAGATTTTTTGGGTTGGGTTTTTAAATTTTTTAGCCCAATTTTGAAAACTAATTTTTGCAAAAATGGAAAAAGTTTTTAATCCAAATTCAAAGCCCATATTTATAGAAAAAGCCATGCAAAAAATGTATGAAATCAATTCATAAAAACCTAACACCTAGAATCCACTATCTAAGTGGGCTTAATGTCTCCACTATAAGCCAACACCTAGCCCACTATTTTGTTAGTGGAATTATCAAACAAAAGTTTTGATTTTCCCACTAACTTTAGTCAGAGGGCAAAATAGTCATTTTGTCAAAGTCAAACTTTGACAAAAAAGTCAACATTTTGACTTTTTATGATTTTTCCGTGTTGACTAATTTTGACTTCCCGAGCATGAATCTGCATTCATTTTCTCAAAATTCAAATCATATTTGAATATAAGGTCGGTCAAAGTTTGACTTTTCAAAGTCAAAAGTCAACTCTTTGACTTTTTACATCTTTGACCATTTCCATTATTTTCAAGCTTCCAAATATGAATGTATTCATATTCTTGATATTTAAATCACATTTAAATATTAAAGTTGTATCTCTTAACTGAAAACCGACTACTAATATCACATATACTTGTCGGTTTCTCTCTCTTTCACCTAATATAACAATTTGAATCATTCTATCATACGTGTTCTAAGTTTATTCCATATGAGCTAGTAGGGGAACCTAATGACCTATAGATCATGGGCTCCAACGATCCGAGATTAGTTGGCTAAACTCTTTAGATGGAGCTAATCAACGTTTGTTAACTAACGGGTCATTCCACTATAGTTCCGTAGTTGCACTCCCCTCACTATAGATATATTTTTGTCCATTTGATATAACTATGATTAGTAAGCAATCCTTCACAGGTTGTTCGTAATCTCGCTGGTCATAAAACTGTTTTACCCCTAAGATTACATCTTGTTTCCTTAAGTTCCACTGATCCTTTAATGAACAATTAGTTTAAGGTCCAACCTATAAACCAAACTCCTCTCGAGCCCAAGGAGAGGGTGGGGCCCCTTGTTCAAGACCTGGATTCAGTACTAAAGGGAAAACCTATCTACTATCCCTATAACGGGTAGGAGTGAATTTCATCTTGCATCCTATGTTCCCAACTATCCACCTGATCTTACCCCTGAAATGGGAGGCTTTTTGGGCCAGCGATAATGAGCTGCCCTCACCTATGCAGATCTAAGGATAATTCCGAATGAATAAGAGTTCATAGTTAGCTCAAGATTAAGATTAAGTTACCTAGGTCCTCAATTAACGAAATAGTCAGTTTTATGCATAAAACGGTGTTTAGAACGTAAAAAGTGACTATTTCATGATTCTGTCTTATGTGAACTCTTTACATAGGATGCCCCCACTTTCATGTCTCCACATGAAAAATTTAGGATCACATCGTTTGTACTAACTACAAAATGGGTCGCATCCATAGTGTCCCCAGAATAAGGTGCCTAACCTTATTCATATACTATAGACCATTTTGGCTGCATATTTGAACTTGATCCACATTTATGTCACTACATAAAGTTCAAGCTACATTAAATAGCCTCAGGACCTTAGTTTATTGGATTCAAGATTACAATTTCAATAACAACTTTATTGAAAAACAAAACAAAATATGTTTATTAATTTACAAACTACGAGTTTTAGGACATAAAATCCAACAAAGGGTTATACCCAGAGGGAAGTGGTTGACTATGAGAAAATTTTCTCTTGTTTCTATGCTTAAATCTATAAGAATTCTCTTGTCCATAGCCACATATTATGATTATGAGATATGACAACTGGATGTCAAGACTACTTTTCTAAATAGAAATCTAGAAGAGAATATGTTTATGACTCAGCTCAAGAGGTTCATAGCCCGAAGTCAGGAACAAAAGTTTACAAACTAAATCGATCAATTTTGGGTTAAAACAGGAATCTAGATCTTGGAACATTAGATTTATGGGTTAAAACAGGATTCAGGTCATGTCACCTAAGGTCATCCTGGTGAAATGTAAGTCTCTATTATTTCAATGGCGTTATATAATGAGACTAATCATTTCGTGGTCTAATCTTATACAAACTCTTTTATATAGAATACCCTCGCCCACATGTCTCTACATGAATGATCGGGATCAGATCATTTGTAGCACTTTACAACAATTGTAACATCTATAAAGCAGGCTTATTCGTAGTGTCACCAGGATAAGGTACTCGACCTTATCCATCTATTATAAACCATTTAGGTTATCACTTAAACATGATCCACTTGCATATCTCTACATATTTTATTAAAAAAAATTAAATTATTTGTACATTACAATTACAAACTACAGAACCCACTAGATTTAGGGCATCAACCTCAACACAGTTGTCTAAGGAACAGTGTCCTAGGATACCTAAAAAAGTTAAGGATATGAGACGTATTTCCTATGCCTCAAGCGTAGGAAACTTAATGTATGTATGCTATGCTCTACACTAGGCCAAACATTTGTTATGTAGTGGGAATAGTCAGTGGGTACCAGTTCAATCCAGGGTTAGACCATTGGACTACGGTTAAGAACATCCTCAAGTATCTTAGGAGAACGAGGGACTATAAACTGGTGTATGGAGCTAAGCATTTGATCCTTACAGAATATACTGACTCTGATTTCTAAACTGACAAGGATTCTAGAAAATCCATGTCTGATCAGTGTTTACCCTAAACAGGGGAGCTGTAGGGTGGCGTAATATCAAGCAAGGATGTATTGCAGATTCTACTATGGAAGCTGAGTATGTAGTTGCTTGTGAAGCTGGTATCACTTGTGTCATTTTCATGTTTTCCTGTTTTTATCATGATTTAGATTTTGACAGAACTTAGGTGTTTGGGATTTTTCAGTTAAATTCCCTTATTTTAAAATTTCTGTTTAATGGTACCCCGAATCAAAACGCTATAAAATTTGAGCTAAAACTTTGTTTGAATTATTTATTTAATAAAATAGTCCAATTTTCATGTTTTAAATGTAAATGTTTATGTAGAAGTTTATGCATGCATGAAGTAACGGTCCTATCAGGTGTCTTAGAAAGTCGGGCCGTTACATAAGCAGTCACTTAGATGCTAGCATAAAAGGTTTGATGACTTTATCAGTGAAATAGATTTTGTTAGAAGTCTTTATGACCCTTGTGTTTACTACAAGAAGCTTATTGATGGCATCTTAATCTACCTATTACTATAGGTAGATGATATATTGTTGGTAGGGAAAGATTTGACTAAGTTGAATGAGATTAAAAGTCCGTTAAATACTAAGTTTGAGACGAAAGATCTAGGGTAAGTTAAGAAGATCCTAGGAATGGAGATCATAAGGCAAAGAAGTAGAAGAGAACTATTCTTACCATAGAGGCAATACACTCAAAAGGTGCTAACGACTCTCCTAGAGAACCAGCTGAGAAGCAAGCTATGGCTAATGTCTTCTACTCTAATGCTACTGGAAGTTTTTTATATCAGATGGTTTGCACTAGGCCAAACCTAGCTTATAATTCAAGTTTGGTCAATAATTATATGGGCAATCCTCGTAGAAACCATTGGGAAGCTATCGAATGGGTATTTTGATGCCTAGTGAACAGAGGTATACTCTACTCAGCTCCTAATGAATATAAACTACTCCTAAAATTGGAGGAAATCTAATAAGCTAGACGTCCAATCTTCAATCAGTAGTTGCCTTGTCAACTACTGAAGCCGAATTCATAGTAGTGTCAGAGGCATCAAAGAAGCAATTTGGTTACAAGGCTTAATTAGTGAGTTAGGCTATAAACAAGAATTAGTAGAGCTACTTTGTGACTACCAGAGTGCCATACATCTTACAAAGAATCAACAATGTCATGACAAGACAAAATACATTGATGTCAAGTTATTCTTCATAAGAGACATTATTGAAAAAGGCACAACCAACATACATAAAGTTAAAACAAAAGAAAATGTAACTTATTTCCTAACTAAAGCCCTACCTAGACCTAAATTTGATCACTCCCTTAATCTACATAGAGTAGTAGATTTATGAGAAGGAATAAATACCTAGAATTGAAGATCTTCAAAGGAATTTGGTTTAAGAGGGAAATTTTTTAAAAAGGTTGAACTAAATTCCTTCACCTGCATCAAGTTGTCAAACAATCTGGTTAAAATGAAAACAGAAAATTAGTTAAACTAATTTGCTTACTGTTTTCTTGACGTAAACTAAGAAGGTAATTTTGTATTTGAAAAGAGAAAAGAGAGTTAAATTTGAGAGGAAGTTAAGAGTATATAATACTTAACTCAGAAGTATTTTCTCTGTAATTTCTGTAATCTTGAATCAATAAAGTCTTTGGAGATCTTTCATAGTGGATGTAGGTAACTATTACCGAACCACTATAATCGACTTATGTTCTTTTCTCTCTTTATACTTCCATGAAATCGAGCTCCATTGATAAATTTGTTTGATCGAGAGAGGAGAGAATTTTAGTACATCGTTCGATATTTACATGAGCAAATGAAGACATAGTTTGTTTTCTTTGTCAAAATGAATTTGAGAAGCAACTTATAATGAAGGTACGTACAAATTTCTTTATCTGTTTACACGTAATTCACATGCATTAGTAGACAAATTAAATGGATTTTGGAAAAATAAGTGGGTTTCTACTTAATAAACATCAAACTAATACTAATTAGAAAAATAGTTCAACATGTAAAGTTGGAGAACTAGAACTTTTGGCCTCCCGTATTAAGCATGTCTAATATTTGGCCTCCTATATTGAGCATGTCTAAATCAATCTAACAAATCAAATATTCAAATTTGAAAAGAAAAAAATATCTCTATCGCTATATATTAAAAGAGGCTACGTAAAGAAAATCTTTACATGTCCCTTTTACCCTTACATTTTTCATTAGTCCTCATATTACCCTTTGTGCGAGTGGTTGTGACTTTTCGAGTGTAGGTGTCTGTTTGAAAGATACTGAAGGTGACTTTTTCAATTTTTAGTTTACAAAATAAATTTATATATTTAAAAAAAAAAAATCTTAGGTTGAATAAGTGCAATTGATGTTGATGGGATGCAACTCTTCGAGATAGGGTGCACTAGATGCCAATTAAAATCCTTTGTGAAAAGACACCTCATTTACGAAATAACGCAACTCAAACAAAATCTTTCATCTAAGAGATACAAATAGGCACATATCTATAACTTCTTCTATTTGGAGTTCGAGCTTTGGTCATCGATATTCAACTCTTTCTTCTACCCCACTTCACTTCACTACTAAATTGAAAAAATTCAAGATAAATAATAATAATGGATCACTTTGTGAAAATGGAAGAAATATAGATCGCCAATCCAAACACCTAAATGATGAACAATAGAAGAAATCTTCTTAGCTTAAACATTTTACATGTGGATGATAAATCTTTGATCGGAGCGATTTCAAATTGTTAGTTTTCTTATTTTACTTTTTTGGATATTGTATTGAAATCTTTTTTTAGGGATTTAATTTAGAAATTTATTTATATCCAAAACTCAAACGTGAAACAAATTAAAAATCTTCTCAAATGCGTATGTGGATAATGAAATTTCAATGTGTGAAATTTGTTTGTTTGTTTTTAGATTTTAGAAGGGTTTGCTTTAAAATTTTATTTATATGGAAAACCCCAAATGCAAATCAATGGAAAAATCATCTCAATACATGTAGATAATGAATTTCGCAACATGTAATTCTTTTTGGGTGTTTTTTCTAGATGTTGTATTGAAATGTGTTTTTTTTTTTTTTTTTTTTTATTTTGTTGTTTAGTTTTTGGAGGGATTTGATCTAGGAGTTCATTTATATGGAGAGATAGATATTTCAAATATATGAGGAGTGTATAGAAAGTGTTTGATGATTTGTGTTTACATACATTTACTACATTGAAAGGATTCATTCAAATTAGGGGTAANAATGCAAATCAATGGAAAAATCATCTCAATACATGTAGATAATGAATTTCGCAACATGTAATTCTTTTTGGGTGTTTTTTCTAGATGTTGTATTGTTTTTTTTTTTTTTTTTTTTTTTTTTGAGTTTTGCTTACTAGTTTTCGGAGGGATTTGATTTAGGAGTTTATTTACATGGAGAGGGGATTATTTCAAATATATGAGGAGTGTATAGAAAGTGTTTGATGATTTGTGTTTACATACATTTACTACATTGAAAGGATTCATTCAAATTAGGGGTAATTTGTATTGGGATTTATGTCATATATCACATAGACTATAAATTTATTGTAAACAAATTATTAATAAGTAAAGTATGATTTATTTTCAAATAAGTGCTATTTATTATTGGCATTGATTTATTTTCAAATAAGTGCTATTTATTATTGGCATAACTCAAAATCTAATAAACTAAGATCCAAGATTATTTAGTGTAACTTAAACAGTATGTGGTTGACAACCAGTGGATTGTGTTCAAGTAATAACCTAAAAAGTCTATAGTATATGGATAAGGTTGGGTGTCTTGTCATATCCTGGTACACTATGGATACGACTCACTTTGTAAATATTACAAATGTTGTAAGTGTTACAAACGATTTGATTCAAATTATTCACATTAAGACATGTAAGTGAAAGAATTCTATATAATGAGTTTGTATAAGATCGGACAATGAAATATATAATCTCTCTTTATAACACCGCTATATGAAGAGATTAATATTTCAAATGATAACCATATAACTCGATCTTAATCATGAGTGAGTCATGAACTCCTGCTCATGAGAGTCATTTTTTGATTTGTATGGGTGAGAATGATCTTAGTCGCTGACTCAACATGCTTATCATCTCAAGGATGATACTAAGTGAGGAGTTGGGAATATAGCATCATAAGATGGATTTCACTCCTTTCCATCTTTAATGAACGTAGGTAGGTTATTCCCTTAAGTACTGACTTTAAGACTTGAACAATGAAACCTCACCCTTTCACTAGCCCGAAAACAAATTGTTCATACAAGAATCGGTGACACATAAGTTGTAAGAGGTAACTACATGGATAAAATGGTAATTTGATCCAGTTGTAGTTATGAACAACATGTGAAATATTGACTTACATAAAATGGTAAAATTAGACAAATAAATATACTACAGTTCATAAGAGTGCAACTATGGATCTTTAGTGGAGTGCCTCATAGTTAATGAATGTGGTGATGGGATTGGTGTCCTAATTCTCTTGGTAATCTCGTAGTTTGTAAACACTCTGTAAACATATTGTTATTAATAAAATAAGTGTTATTTTATAAGCTTTTACTCAATCCAATAAACTAATATTCGAGGTTATTTTATGTAACTTAAGCATGTATGTGGAGACATACAAGTGGATCATGTCTTAAGTAATAACATAAATGGTCTATAGTATAAGGATAAATGAGGGATACCTTATCCTTTATCTTGTTGACACTACGGATACGACCCACTTTGTAGATGTTATAAGCGTTGTAAAGTGCTACAAATGGTTTGATCCTAATCGTTCATGTGGAGACATGTGAGCAAGGGTATCCTATACAAAGAGCTTGTATAAGATCGAACTACGAAATGATTACTCTCTTTATATAACTTCATAATTGAGACTTACATTTCACTAGGATGACCATAGGTGACATGATCTTAATCCTGAGTGAGGTGGGAACTTCCTAGTCATGAAGGCGGTCCTTTGATTTATATGGATGAGAGTGGCCAGATTGCCAACTCAACAAGTCTACCATTTTCGGGATTCATCTGATTGGGGAGCTGAGAACTCAGCTACACAAGACAAAATTTACTCATTCCCTGAAGCAGGGGTTAGTAGATAAATTGTTCCCTCAGTGGCTAATTTTGGATCTTGAACATAGTGGTCATACCCTCTTATGAGAAGAGAGGACTCAGTCATAGTAGGATTATGCCTTATTGTTCATTAGAGGAATCAGTGGTACTTAAGAAGTTAGATGATCATGTAAAAAAGTTCAAGTAGAAAAGTTCTAGCTCGATGGTGCTCCACCTCCAGGTTGCTCCGCCATCTCTTCTTTATTGGATTGTGGTTGTTGTTGCCGGCCTCTCAATATTCTTCTAAATGTCCTCTCAATCTCTAGGTTGTAATTCGCCAGAGATTGAGAGTTCTGCAAAGAAATTAAAAAAAATTACCGTTAACAAACTATTTTGCCGAAGTCCCCGACAACGGCACCAAAAACTTGATGTGTTATTTTATTGAATGGAAATATGGATGATATGCGTTGATGGAATTGCGGTTATGCACTCAAGTTTCCCCAGCGGAATTCAAGTGTAAATTCCCCTGAGTTTCCTAGTAAGTCCAAGGTCGAACATAGGGACTTGTGAAAATAGATTGCGTTGGTAATTTTGATGAAAACTTTGCGATAACTGGGTAAATAAATGAAGTATTTGGTTTTTTGTTTGCGTTGATGAAAAAGAAATAAATAAATGTGGCGAATTTGAGAAATGAAAGTTGCATTGATAGATGCAATGAGTATGCGATGAACGGGTTGAGAAGTCTTTAGCTAGTGTTACTCGGGAATGCGTCAAACTATGCGACCATCATTTTCCAATGCAAATGCGATGCTCCTAAATCTAGGACGCATGTGTTGAATGCAAAATGTCCATAGCGTTGATGCAAGATGCATGAAAGCAAGGTGACAACGTACAATAATATCCTATCTCTAGGATGTATGCGATGCGTTGATAACAAATAGTGCTCATTCCTAAGCGTCTATCTCTTGTTTATGCATTCTAATCTAGTTCTTCCAAACCTAGATTCTAACCTGACCTTCCCAAGTCTAGATCCTGTCCTTAGACTACCCTCTCGAGTATCTCTGATGGATGAATGAAGCATACATAAATAAGATAATTGAAAAGAATGAAGATTCTCTAGTTGTACTAGGTAAATGCTTCTCAACCCATTCAATTGATTTAGCTACTCATGCGTGAATCACAGAGAGTGAACAGATATAGAGAAAAAAAATCCATTCTTATAAATGAGTTAAGAAATTCCATTCTTTGGATTTTTACATTGGAATCTCTATTCTGATCTAAAGATATTCCCGCTTCCGCAGGCATCGGCCCTCTCGCTATCTTTGGAGCTTCCGGCACACTCCCAAGCTTACCGAAACAATCTACTGGCACAACTTTCTCCCTCGGACTGCCTTAAGATGAAATAAAACTAAAAATGAAGACGTGCGAACTGGAACAAAAGATTGTAAAAGTGGTGACCCCTTTTCTGAAGAATGCACTTGGTATTTATAGAGCATCCATGGTGAAAGGCAACTTCTCTCTCCCGGTTGTACAGATGGGACAACTTTAATTCCTGATTGACGCGCCGAATGATTGTTACCGATAAAGTTGAATGTACTTTGTGACCATTATCGGCTGTCGACTTAATTTGGATTCGACCGTCATCAGTTTTCTGTCTCATCGCTCTTAATTGGCCTTTCACCTAGATGCGCCCACCATGTTGCGCTAACCAAGTTGCGGTGATCCTTCTCGGGCGATTGTTTGCGAGCACGATCAACGCAAAGCCTTGCGGTGAAGTTGCGCTCCACCACTAAATTCCTATGATCACAATTTTTGCATTGCGTTAACGCATATTCTGCACAAAAATACAAAAAACAATAGTTCTAATGCGCTGAACGCATGCGACCGCAATATTATAGAATTTATGCTTAATGGACGCAATTTAACATATTTCATCCATGCAATCCAACATTGTTTAAGAACTTAGCACTATGATAACGTGCATTTTTGCCCGTTATCACACCCCTAAATTTAAACAATGCTTTTCCTCAAGCATAAGCTAAAGATTCCTTTAGCAAGTCAACCACAAAGTTCTTTTCTAGATTTCTCAAGAATACTTCGTTCGAATCCTATATACTAGAATTTCCTTAAGTCTTATTCAAGTCTCTTCTTAAAATATTTCTAAGATCTAGGGACTGCAAGTTTAACTTTCAAAAGAACTTTGCTAAATTCAGAAACATCGCATGATTTATTTCACAAAGAAAATTTTCTACCGGGGTGTCAAATGATTTTATCCTTGCACAAAATATTTTCTTCATTGCTTATTTTTTTTCTGACCTTCTGCTAATTCAAGTGCTTCCTTCGTTTTGGTTTGCCCCCACAGGTTCATGCGGACATCCACTTGCGAGCCCATGCTCACTCTTTCTCAGACTAAACTCATTGCGGTCATTGATTTATGCATTGATTCTGGTGACTTACTTTCGTTTTGGCTTGCTCCCACGTGTGTCATACGGACATCCAACTACGAGTAAGTGCCTTTCACAAATTAACTCTTATCAACATGGGTTTCCTATTGCGTTGATAGTGGAGTTGTTATTCTCAAAAATAGTTTTTTTTTTTTAAAGAAAATAGCAAGGTCGAAGATAAATATCTCACCCCCAAATTTAAAATGCGGCAATCTCCTCCTTGCCAAAAGATTAAAATAAGTTATGCGATGTTTTAAAATGCGTCGTAAAGAGAGTTTGAAAGGAAGCTAGCAAACCCCTAACTTCTAGAAATATTTCATGAGGTGACTATCTTAAGATTAAGTTGACGCTAATATATACGAAAGAAATAGAAGTATATTTTTCATCATTGAAATCATACTTGGCAAAGAAACAATATGCGGTAACTCACCAAATTTATCTATGTCAAATAATTGTGATTAAAGAGGATGTGGTGATAAAACTTGAAAGACTAAAATTCAACGTGATAGCGCAAAATCGGAAATAAAGATAAGGAAGAGTACACCCCCAAATTTTACGCTGTCGCCCGCATTGTATTGATGCATCCATCTTTGCGGCGATTTATCTTTTGTGGATTGCGGTGATGGAGTTGGATCATTTGCTTCTTCATGTAATATCTCCGCAATCCTATGCCTTAATCGTTGTAAACAGACAAAGAGAGGGTCAAATGATTTTAAAACAAAACAACAAGTTTTTTTTTAAGAGAAAGAAATTAAGTAAGATTCAGATAGCTAAAATAAAAGTAAAGTAATGAAGGGATAAGAGTTCAAGAATCATGTAGGTGAGTAGTCCGGGTTCTTTAACTTTGTGGAGGTTGTTTCTGGCTAAAAGTCACCTCCGCAATATGCCTTGACCCGCTGTCCATTAACCTGAAATGTCCAACTGCTATCCTCAGTGCTCAGCTCAACCGCACCATGCGGAAATATTTCTTTAATGATGAAGGGACCGGACCAGTGTGATTTTAATTTGCCTAGGAAGAGTTGCAATCTTGATTGAAGAGTAAGACCTTTTGCCCGACTTGGAGGTTCTTTCTGCATATGCGTTGATCATGCTAGTGCTTGGTGCGCTCTTTATAAATCTTCGCATTTTCATATGTTGTTCCTTCATTCTTCCAGCTCGACCAGTTGCATTTTTCGCGCTTCCACTACCTTCTTTGAATCAAAATTCAGCTTCTTGACCACCCCCAATGCTTTATACTCCAGCTCCAAAGGCAAATGACACGCCTTGCCAAATACCAACGCATAGGAGGACATACCTATTGATGTTTTGAATGCGGTCCGGTATGCCGGTAACGCATCATCAAGCTTCATTGCCCAATCTTTCCATGAAGACTTTCCTACCTTCTCAAGTATCAACTTAATTTCTCAATTAGACACTTCATCCTGATCATTCGTTTGCGGATGGTATGCGGTGGCCACTTTGTGAAGGACATTGTACTTATGCAGCAGCTTCTTGATATTGTGATTGACAAAGTGTGATTCTTCATCACTTGTGATGGCACGAGGGGTGCCAAAACGAGTGAAAATATTTTTCTTCAGGAACTGGGTGACTACCACCGCATCACTTGCAGTGTATGCTATGGCCTCTACCCACTTGGACACATAATCGACGACCAATAATATGTAATGCTTGCAATGCGAAGGAAGGAATGGTCCCATGAAATCAATCCCCCATACATCAAATAATTCCAACTCCAAGATAGTGTTCATTGGCATTGCGTTTTTCCATGAAATGTTGCCTGTGCGTTGACACCGATCACATTTCATTACGTAGTCAATAGCATCCTTGAATAATGTGGGCTAAAAGAATCCACTTTGCAAAACCTTAGCTGCAGTGCGCTGCCCTCCAAAGTGCCCACCATTTGGTGAGTCGTGGCATTGTGACAATATGCGTTGTTGAGCAGCATTTAGTACGCATAATCGAATAATCTGGTCTGCACCTGTTTTATACAGATTTGGCTCATCCCAATAATAATGTTTGCATTCGTGCTTGAGCTTCTTCTATTGATGATAGGTGTAATCTTCAGGAACTTGCTCACAAACCAAATAATTAACGATGTCCGCATACCAGGGCAATTCTTCTATGTGGAACAGCTGCTTATCCGGGAACATGGCACTCACCTCAGTCTCATTGCAGTCAACTTCAAGATTTTCTAGTCTAGACAAATGATTCGCAACCTGATTCTCTGTCCCCTTTCGGTCAATTATTTTGATATCAAATTCTTTAAGGAGGAGAATCCATCTGATCAACCTTGGCTTTGCTTCCTTCTTTGTCATTAAGTATTTGATCACTCAGTGGTCGGTGTGGATGAGTACCTTGGTTCCCAAAAATCACAGCCAGGAGTTCTTTCTCTATAGTGGTATAATTACTTTGAGCAGGGTTTAAAGTTTTACTCGCATACGCGATGGGGTGTAAAATTGTTTTTCTCTTTTGTGCTAAAGCTGCCCCTATCACATACCCGCTTGCGTCATACATGATTTCAAATGGCAATGTCCAGTCCGGCACAATCAGTACGGGTGCAGTAATTAGCGCATCTTTTAAAACTCTGAATGCGTTGAGGTAGTTGTTGTCGAACTCAAATTTTTTCAGCCTCTAGCAACGCACTCAGTGGTCGTACTACCTTAGAAAAGTCCTTGACAAATTGTCTATAAAATCTGGCGTGCCCCAAGAAGCTTCGCACAACTTTCACGCTGGTTGGAGGTGGAAGTTTTTTTATTGTATCAGTATTTTCTTTGTCCACCTCCAAGCTATTCTGGGAGACTTTATGTCCCAACACTATACCCTCCTTGACCATGAAATGACATTTTTCCCAGTTGAGCAGTTAATTCGTCTCTTTACATTTCTTTAGAATTTTCTCTAAGTTGGCTAGGAAGACTTCATAAGTGTTCCCATAAACGAAGAAGTCATCCATAAATATTTCCACTGAGTTCTCGAGATAATCTGAAAAGATCGCCATCATGCACCTTTGGAACGTGTTTGGCGCATTGTAAAGGCCAAATGGCATACAGCGAAAAGCAAACGTCCTATATGGGCAGGTGAATGTGGTCTTGTCTTGATCTTCAGGAGCTATCATGATTTGATTGTATCCGGCATACCCATCCAGGAAGCAGTAAAAATCATTCCCTGCTAGTCTGTCTAGCATTTGATCGATAAAAGGCAGAGGAAAGTGATCTTTCTTTGTGGCTGTATTGAACTTGCGGTAGTCCATGCATATGCGCCATCTAGTGATGGTCCTTTACGCTATTAATTCGTTGTTCTCATTTGGGACTACCATCATTCTGCCCTTCTTCGGCACATATTGCATGGGGATGACCCACGTGCTATCTGCTATGGGGTAGATAATGCCTGCATCTAGCCATTTGATAATCTTCTTCTTGACGACCTCTTTCATCGCAGGGTTGAGTCTGCGTTGATGTTCAATGGTTACTTTGTGGTCGTCTTCAAGAAAAATGTGGTGCATGTAGTACGTAAGGCTAATTCCTTTCATGTTAGCTAGCGTCCAGCCAATTGCTTGCACATGTTTCTTGAGAATGCTTATCAATGCATTCTCATTTTCTTTGTTGAGCGTAGAGGAAATGATCACTGGCAGCTTCTCATTCTGCCCCAAAAATGCGTACTTCAAATGGGTTAGTAGGGTCTTCAAATCAAGTGTTGGTGGTTCCACTAGGGAAGGTTGCGTTGTTTTTCGTTTTTCTTTCGACTCTACTTCTTGCGTTGCGATCATTTCTTCTTTTTTGTTTGTTTTTGCTACGATCGCATTACAAGTAGCTACGAATGCGTTGGCATCCTCTTCTTCATACTCTTCATTAGACTTTTCTGCTTTAATCAAATTCAGGTCATCATCAGAATCTTGCAGGTCTTCTTCATCCGAGAATTTCATGGCACGAATTATATTAAATTTGAGCTTCTGTCCGTTTATACTTAAAGTGATTTCTCCCCTGTGCACATCAATTTGGGCACGACCTGTTGATAGAAAAGGTCGCCCCAAAATGATGGGCACATCCTTGTCGGCCTCATAGTCTAAAATGATGAAGTCAACTGGCAAAATAAATTTATCAATCATGATCAGTACATCCTTCATCTTACCTTCTGGATGAACCAGAGATCTGTCAGCCAATTGGAGAGTCACTGATATAGGCACAAGTTGCCCCACATTTAATTGTCTGAAAATTGACAGCAGCATCAAATTTATGTTGGCCCCCAAGTCTCACAAGGCTTGCCCAATATAGAGTCCTCCTATGGAGCAAGGAATAGTAAAGCTCCCAGAATCGCTCATCTTCTATGGGATTATGGATTTGGTGTTGGATTTTATTTCCTAAAACTCGTAATTTGTAAATTAATAATCATATTCTGTTTTGTTTTTCGATAAAGTTGTTATTGAAATTGTAAACTTGAATCCAATAAACTAAGGTCCTGAGGCTATTTAATGTAGTTTGAACTTTATGTAATGATATAAATGTGGATCAAGTTCAAATATATAGCCAATATATCTACAGTGGGGGCATCCTATGCAATGAGTTTGCGTAAGACTGAACCATGAGATAGTCACTTTTTACGTTCTAAATGTCGTTTTAGGTATAAAACTGACTATTTCATTAATTGATGAACTAGGTAACTTAATCTTAATCTTGAGCTAACTATGAACTCCCGTACACTCGAAATTATCCTTAAATCTGCATAGGTGAGAGCAGCTCATCATCGCTAGCCCAATAAGCCTCCCATTTCAGGGGTAAGATCAGGTGGATAACTGGGAACATAGGGTACAAGATGGAATTCACTCCTACCCTTTATAAGGATAGTAGATAGGTTATTCCCCTTAGTACTGAATCCAGGTCTTGAACAAGGGGCCCCACCCCCTCCTTGGCCCGAGAGGGGTTCGGTTTATAGGTTAGACCTTAAACCAATTGTTCATTAGAGGATTAGTGGAACTTAAGGAACAAGATGTAATCTTGGGGGTAAAATGGTTTTTATGACCCAACCGAGATTACGAACAACCTGTGAAGGATTAACTTACTAATTATGGTTATATCAGATGGACAGAAATATATCTACGGTGAGGGGAGTACAACTACGGGACTTTAGTGGAATGACCCGTTAGTTGACAAATGTTGATTAATTAGGTTAAAATATTTTATCGATTAATCTCAGATCGTTGGAGCACATGATCTGTAGGTCCATTAGGTTCCCCTACTAGCTCATATGGAATAAACTTAGAACAGTATGATAGAATAATTCGAATTGTTCGAATTAGGTGAAGAGAGAGACTGACAAGTATATGTGATATAGTAGTTAGTTTTTAGTTTAGAGATACAACTTTAATATTTAAATGTGATTTAAATATCAAGAATATGAATACGTTCCTATTTGGAAGCTCGGAAATAATGGAAATGGTTAAAGATGTAAAAAGTCAAAGAGTTGATTTTTGACTTTGAAAAATCAAATTTTGACCGACCTTATATTCAAATGTGATTTGAATTTGGAGAAAATGAATGCGGATTCATGCTCGGGAGGTCAAAATTAGTCAACACGGAAAAAATCTTAAAAAGTTAAAAAGTTGACTTTTGGGTCAAAGTTTGACTTTGACCAAACGACTATTTTTCCCTTTGACTATAGTTAATGGGAAAATCCAAACTTTTGTTGGATAATTCCACTAACAAAATAGTGGGCTAGGTGTTGGCTTATAGTGGAGACATTAAGCCCATTAAGATAGTGGATTGTAAGTGTTGGGTTTTTATGGATTTGTTTCATGCAATTGTTGCATGGTTTTTTCTATAAATTAGGCTTTCATTTTGAATGAAAAAACTTTTGATATTTTGCAAAATTGTTTTCTAAAATTTGGGCTGAAAAAAGGAAAACCCAAAAACCAAAAAGGAAAATCCATTTCTCTTTCCATCTCTTTCTCTCTCTCGGTTTTCTTCATCCACTGGGTCCCACAACTTGGTCCTGAGTCCAGAGGATAGTAGGTCAACTCTAGTGGTGGTTTTGAAGAGTTTGGGTTAAGATTCAATGAGGAAAAATGATTTTTCGGGAGCTACAAAGGTTGTATCCTATCTTTTTGTTTACTGTTTTTCTATTTATTTGCATACTAGTTTCCTTTCAATTAAGAGCAATTATAGTGTAATTAGATCATAATTTCGCTGCGTATGTCTCGTGTTCCATCATTTGGAACTTTGCGTTAATGCCACCGTGGCAAATTTTCCAGTGCCCCTCTTCTCAATTACCATGTCCTTCAGAAACTTGGCATAGGCAGGCATTTCCTCAATCACTTCACTGAAAGGAATGTTAACATGTAATTGTTTTAATATAGATAAGAAGTGTTGGTATTGTACCTCTTCGTTTTTCTTCTTCCTTAGTCTCTGAGGGAAAGGTGGTAACTGAATTTTCACGGTTCCCGTTTCATTAGGCTTCGAGGTCGACGCAACCTCAGGTTCCACTACTTCATTTTCTCTTTCTTCTTCTTGCGTTACTGCAATCTCAGACTCAGTTACGATGGAAGTTGTTCTACTTTGCTCCTTCTTTTCTCCCTCCACGGTCTTCCCACTGTGCAATGTCACAACCTGACATTGCTTCTTACCTGATCCCCCCGAGTTTTGTGGAAGTTCGTTTGAACTTGGCAACGCCCCTTGCAATCGACTTTTTAGCTCACTCGCAATCTGGCCGATTTGCAATTCGAGATTGCGGATGGACGTGGCTTGACTTTGAAGCACTATCTCATTTTTCTCTATATATTGCTTCAATAGGCTCTGCAAAAAAGAGGATTGCGGTGGTTGTTGTGAGCTACTTACTTGATTACTCGATTGACCATTGTTGCGTTGAAAGAATCCTAGTGGCCTTTCTTTTTGCGCCATAGGTTAGAAATTTTGTTGTTGATTCTTCTAGGCAAAATTGGGGTGGTTTCTCCACCCAGGATTGTAGGTGTTTGAAAAGGGATTATTTTTCACAAAGTATATAGATTGTGGATTTTGTGGGCAATCTTCCATCGCATGCCCATCACCACAAGTTGCACAACTTGCGGTGTTCTGACTGATTTCGTTGATTTTCCCACCTTGCGATGTTGGGCTACTGATCGCCATTCCTTGGATAAAATTCATCATTGCGGTCATTTGGTTTGTAATGAAGTAATAGCACAATTGTTTGCGTCAGACTCTTTAAGTCTCAATCTCTGATCACTCTCTCCCAGTTTTCATGGTACTTGGAGATGCGATCCAGAATATTCTCTTCCTCATCGTATCTTTTGTTAAGCAGACTACCAGCGGCTGCTGCATTGACAGCGGTCTGTGAAGTGGGATTCAAACCATGATAGAAAATCTCCATTTGAAGGCAGTCTGGTAACCCATTATGTAGACAATCCCGAACCAATATTTTAAACCTCGCCCAAGTATCAGCTGAGCGATCGTCCAAGTCTTGTTCAAAATTAGTAATAAGCTTCCTTCGTCTTACGTTCTCGATAGGTGGAAAATACTTCTTCATAAATTTCTCCACTACCTGCTCCAAAGAAGTGATCTCTCCCGGTTCGAGAAAATATACCCATTTCCTAGCCAGATCATAGAGAGAGAAAACGGGAACAACGTTAGTCGAACTTCTTCAGCAGAGATGTTCTAGAACACAAAAGTATTGCAGATTTCAATAAAACTTCAGAGGTGAGCGTGCGGATCCTCGCCACACCTTTCTCAAATTGACCTGCAGTCTGGATCATCTGCAGCGTCACCAGTTTCATTTCAAATCTGCTTTTGTTGAGGGGCAGGCCTCATGATTCCCGGAGAGAAATCATATAGGTTTGCTGATGCATAGTCCCTAATGGGTCTATTGCGATCGTTTGCCAACAGAATCAGATTCGCCATGACATTGTTAACATTTGGTGCTCCACCTCTAGGCTGCTCCACCATCTCTTCTTTATCAAATTGTGGTTGCTGTTGGCGGCCTCTCAATCTTCTTCTAAATGTCCTCTCAATCTCTGGGTCATAATTTGCCAGAGATTGAAAGTTCTGCAAAGAAATAAAAAAAATTACCATCAACAAACTATTTTGCCGAAGTCCCCGGCAACGGTGCCAAAAACTTGATGCGTTATTTTATTGAATGGAAATATTGATGATATGCGTGATGAAATTGCGGTTGTGCACTCAAGTTTCCCTAGTGGAATTCAAGTGTAAATTCCCCTGAGTTTCCTGGTAAGTCTAGGGTCGAACACAGGGATTTGTGAAAATAGATTGCGTTGGTAATTTTGATGAAAACTTTGCGGTAACGGGGTAAATAAATGAAGTATTTGGTTTGTTGTTTGCATTGATGGAAAAGAAATAAATAAATGCATCGGATTTGAGAAATGAAAGTTTCATTGATAGATGCAATGAGTATGCGATGAACTGGTTGAGAAGATCTTTAGCTAGCGTTACTCGGGAATGTGTCAAACTATGCGATCATGTTACTACCATGTATAGCAAGTCATTTTCCAATGCAAATGTGATGCTCCTAAATCTAGGACGCATGTGTTGAATGCAAAATGCCCATAGAGCTCATTCCTAAGTCTCTATTCTTGTTCTATGCATTGATGCAAGATGAATGAAAGCAAGGTGACCGCATACAATCATATTTTATCTCTAGGATGCATGCGATGAATTGATAACAAATAGTGCTCATTTCTAAGTGCCTATCTCTTGTTTATGCGTTCTAATCTGGTTCTTCCAAACCTAGATTCTAACCTGACCTTCAAGTCTAGATCCTGTCCTTAGACTACCCTCCCGAATATCTCTAATGGACGAATGAAGCATACATAAAAAAAGATAATCGCAAAGAATGAAGATTCCCTAGTTGTGCTAGTTAAATGCTTCTCAACTCATTCAACTGATTTAGCTACTCATGCGTGAATCACAAAGAGTGAACAAATATAGAGAAAGAAATTCCATTCTTATAAATGAGTTGAGTACAAAATGCCAATGGAATTTTAAGGTAGAGAGCTTGGTAGCAATTCCTTGCTGACCGAGGCTTTTTACACTGGAATCTCTATTCTGATCTAAAGATATTCCCGCTTTCGCAGGCGTCGACCCTCTCTCTATCTTTGGAGCTTCTGGTGCTCTCCCAAGCTTACCAAAACGATCTACTGGCACAACTTTCTCCCTCGCGTCCGCCTTAAGATGAAAGAAAACTAAAAATGAAGACGTGCGAACTGGAACAAAAGATTGTAAAAGTGGTGAACCCCTTTTCTGAAGAATGCACTTGGTACTTATAGAGCATCCATGGTGAAAGGCGGCTTCTCTCTTCCGGTTTTAAAGATAGGACAGCTTTAATTCCTGATTGACGTGCCGAATGATTGTTACCGATAAAGCTAAATGTACTTTGTGACCGTTATCGGCTGTCAACTTAATTTAGATTCGACCGTTATCAGCTTTCTGTCCCATCGCTCTTAATTGACCTTTCACCCAGATGCGTCCACCATGTTGCGCCGATCAAGTTGCAGTGAACCTTTTCGGGCGAATTTTTGCGAGCACGATCATCGTAAAGCCTTGCGGTGAAGTTGTGCTCCACCACTGAATTCCTATTATCGCAATCTTTGCATTGCGTTAACGCATATTCTACACAAAAATATAAAAATCAATAGTTCTAATGCGCTGAACGCATGTGACCGCAATATTATAGAATTTATGCTTAATGGACGCAATTTAACATATTTCATCAATGCAATCAAACATTGTTTAAGAATTTAGTACTATGATAACGTGCATTTCTTCCTGATATCAATTGCCCTTTGATTTGCATAGTTAAGGGTTGGCTCAACAGCGTCGGCTCAAAAAGACTCCCATTTCAGGGGTAAGACCGGATAAATAACTGAGGACATAGAGTGCAAGACGGAGTTCATGCTTACCCAATTTAGGGATAGAAGAAAGGTTGTTCTCTCAAGTACTGAATCTAGGTCTTGAACAAAGGGCCCCACCCTCTCACTGGGCTGAGAGAGTTTTGGTTTGATGATTGGATCACAAACCAGTTGTTCATTAGAGGATCAGTAAGGAGTTGAGGAATAAGACGTAATCTCGAGGGTAAAATAGATATTTGACCCCCCCGGGGCCCCGTGGGGGTGTCGCGGTGGCATGCTGGGGTGTCGCATGGCTTGGTTGGGGTGTTGCATGGCCTGGCTGGGGGTGTTGCATGGCTTGGCTGGGGTGTCGCGGGGCAGGGCCAAGGGACCCAATTTTTGTGCGCGAACCTTCCGTCACGAAAAAGCGCGAAAACGGACCCAGGGGTTAAGAACGATGAAAAAA
>NC_052352.1:23039511-23144608 GCF_009727055.1 Benincasa hispida | reverse complement strand
AGAACGATGAATGAAAAGGCTGTGTGCCAGACGGTATTGGGAACGGGAGCTCGTTTGGTGCTGAAACAGCCCCGGGGCCCACTTTTTGCTCCCGAACCTTCCGGCACGAATTGGTGCGAAACGAACCCAGGGGTTAAGAACGATGAAAAAGAGGCGTGTGCCGACGGTTTTGCGAAAACGCGAGGTGCCCCGGGGCCCAATTTTAGTGTGCGAACTTTCCGGCGGGTGAAAATTTGAAAACGGACCCAAGGGTTCAGAATGATGAGAAAAAGTCGTGAGCTCAGACGGTTTCGGGAAGGGAGCTTGTTTGGTGCCTCAAACGACTATCGGGCCTAACGGGGTTGCCCCGAGGCCCAATTTTAGTGCGCGAACGTTCCGGCGGGCGAAAATTTGAAAACGGACCCAGGGGTTCAGAACGAAATGAAAAAACCATGGGCGCAGATGGTTTTGGGAACGGAGCTCGTTTGTGCCTGAAACAGCCCCCGGGGCCCACTTTTTGCTCCCGAACCTTCCGGCACGAAATTGTGCGAAAACGAACCCAGGGGTTAAGAACGATGAAAAAGAGGCGTGTGCCAGACGGTTTTGCGAACGAAGCTCGTTTGGTGCCCCAATTACGAACAACCTGTGAAAGGTTGACTTGCTGATTATGGTTAAATCATGTGGACATAATATATCTACAGTGAGGGGAGTATAACTATGGGCTTTAGTGGAATGACCCATTAGTTAACGAATGGAGATTAATTTGGTCTAATGAGTTTAGTCAATTAATCTCAGATCGTTGGAGCCCATGATCTGTAGATCTACGAGGTCCCCCTACTAGCTCATAACGGACTAGCTCTAGAATAGTGTGATAAGTTAATTTGAAACGTTCAAATTAGAATTAAAGGAATTAGTAATTATACGAGATATAATTATGTTTAATTTTAGAATTAAACGGAATAGTAGAATTTATATATTTAAATATAATTTAAATATATAAAGATGGATATGTGTTAAAATTAATTTAATATTTGATATTAAATTAATTAAGTTTTATTTAATAATTAATTTATGAAATTAATTAAATTTTCATTTTTAAAATCAAAATAGATTTATAAAATCAAATTTTTATTTTTAGATAAAATTGAAAAAAATGGAAAACAAAAACACAAAATGGAAAAATGGTTTTTTCCATTATCCATCACCAAGTAGCTTACACATAAAGCAACATCTTGGCCTTGTCTTCTCGTAGCATGAGTTGCAACTCATGCAACTCTTCTCTTTGCATGTTGATCTGCAATATAATGAAGAAATTGGAGTGAAAATCGAGCATGCAATCCATAGAGTTTTGAGAGAAAAACTGGTTTGAAGAAAGATTCTTAACAAAGTTGCTGCAGTGAACATTTCTCCTTCTACCCCTTGATTCAAGCTTGTTTTGAGTCCCACAACTCAATCTAGAGCACCAAGAGAATAGTGGGGAAGATCTTGAGGTGGTCTACAACAAGATATGGAGAAGATAGCAGCTAGAGATGGAGCTTTGAAGAAGTTCTATAAGAGGTATGTCTTGAAACTCATTCTTTCTGAAAAAGCATGTTTTATATTTTGCCAAAATTAGTGAATTTGAATGCTTAGATGATCTTTGTGCTTCCGCTGCTATTGATACAATCCTACATTTACTTGATCAGTTTGCATTGGCTACTCGATCGTGTAAACGATGAGGGTAAACGATCAAGTAGAAAATTTCTAACTCGACCGTGTAGCATTTACTAAACGATTGTATGGCTGATGCTAAATGAACGAATAAAGTGTTTACTTGATCGGTTTGCATTGGCTACTCGATCGTGTAAACGATGAGGGTAAACGACCACTGAGTATATGATACTCGTTGCATGGTAGGCGACCTCCACTAAATGATGAGTAGGCCAACATGCTTTTCATATAGTCATTGGCACTTGATCACTCGGTATGTGATATCTCCGTCGCTTTCTCTCAATCGTTTAAACGATCATGCTCATCGCATAGTTGTCATCTACTCGATCATTTAGGCATGCATTTAAACTCAGTGTGCTGCACGATCGAGTGGGCCTTCAAGCTTATCACATAGTCAAAGGTACTCATTTGTTGCTACACAATCATGGTTACTCGACAACATGTACTCGACGATCACAAGGAAAAAGCTACAGTGATCAGTGGAACGAGGATTCACAGCACCCAGGCGGTTCAAGACTCAGTTCGCTTATTTTAGCCGGTCGACTCAATGGTTCAATGTAACAGTTGGTTTTATTTTGGATTTTGAGGCATATTATCCCAGTCCATCATTAATGTTAATGTAATTGAGATGTATGTTTGTTTATATGCCATAATGTATGACATATAGATTTAAAACCCACTTTAGGTTATGCATTTATTCATGCATCATCTTTATATTATAAGTGTTATAATATAGTAGATTGCATGATTGAATACCTTAAAGCATGCTTATGCATCATATAATATAAGAGTTATATCTATGCATGCATTAAGCATATTCATGCATCATCTTTATCTTATAAGTATTATAGTATAAGGGTGTATGAGAGCATATATGCTTGGTTTATTACTTTGTTATATAAGAGTTATATAAAGTAGTAATGAATGAATAATGCATGGAGCATGACACTTAGGCTTATTTGTAAGAGTTATGAATGCCTTATGAATGTGTTGCTTCGCATTATGGTTCATTTTGATTGTTTCATTTTTTTATAAGAGTTATAATTAATGAAATTAGAATTAAATTCAATAACCAAAAGTTGCATGCAAACTTAAGTACAATCATGTTTTTTAAAAGGATTTTAAAATTTGATTGAGATAGACCTAAGTTCATGGTTCTAATGAGATTGGAAACCTAAGTTTAATCTTTTAAATCGGTTTAATAGGATTAAATTGATTTGAATAAAAGATTAAATTTGTATTAAATCTATCTATAAGGGACCTTTTATCTAAGATGGGTTCTGGCTAGGCTGGGGTATTTAAGCTAACAGAAATGGAACACCCCTACCTGGGAACCTACCTGGAAAGGTGAATTAGATAGATTTGCTACAAGCATGCAACAGTTGATTATATATTCGTTAAAAATTTTAATGAATGTTGATCAATAAGTTGTTTAACTTTCCAAAGTAAGAGTTACTTTTGAGCAAACCTAAACAGTCACATAGTAAAAATAATTAGTCTTGTTTTCCTAAGTAAACTAAACCCTAGGTTTTTAAAATACTCAGTGGGAGGAAAAGATATATATGATATCTCAATTCCACTCACTTTTCTCCCTTAAGGTTCACATCGTGAGATTCATGCTTGGCCTTGTGGTGCCCTGGGAGCGTCCCCCTTCGGATGATGTTTGCATGGACTAATATCAAGGTGAACTGAGAGTGTATTTATTGTAAGTGGGTGAAGGATGTCTGTCAACATGTCCTGCGGTTTCCTTCATTAGTTTGCACTGTGAGATCTTCTTGCACGACCTCGTGGTGACCTGGGAGCGCCCCCTTCGAATGGTTTGTGCGATTGGTCAATATCAAAGAAAACTCCAGAAATGGATAGGGTCACTTTAGTTTTTGCCCCAATCGGATTTTTTCCCTTCGGATTGGCTGCTTAAGGCAGAACTCTAGGATTTAAAATGAAGGGTCACACTTACAGGAAATTGTTAAGAAAGTTAATGATTTCTTGACCAAATCAATGATGGCTAGTCATTATAGGAACAAGAGTTGTTCTGATGTTATGATTGGTTGAGAGTGTCTCAATTCAGAGGAGGGATAAATTGACTACCCTTCGATGGCTTTGTCCTAAACCACTGAAGCGTCATTATAAAACTAGATGTGTTACAGGGTTCATTTAGATTTTGTTAAATCAGATTGGATTTGTTTTCAAGAGTATTTGCTAAAATCTAGCGTAGATCAATATGTTTGTATTTTCAGCAACATGTCATTATATGATTTTTCTTTAGTTTCCTTTTCTAATTTGACCAATTACATACGTTGGAAAGAGTATTAAAACGTATTTTGTGGTAAACGAACTCAAGTTTGTCATAGTTGAGGAGTGTTCTCAAGTCCCGACCCCTGATGTACCGCGAAATGTTTGTAATGCATATAAGGTGTGGATGAAGGCTAATTCGATGGCTAGACTTCACATTTTGGCTAGCATACCTGATGCTTGGCCAAAAGGGTTGAAAACATGGTCATTGCATAAGAGATCATGGACTCGTTACAAGAATTGTTTGAACGTAAGTTCTCACTTTTTGAGCAAAATGGGATTGATGATAAAGAAACCAGTAGTATCAGTTCCCAAGATAATCTCAAGTCCTTTTTGAATGTCAAGGGACTAAAAGAGAAAGCAATTGTTGTTGACTCAGATGAAGTTCATCGACGAGAATTGTTCTCTGAAATGGAACTTGGAGCTTATATAGGTTCTGATATTGATCCCACTATTCTCCAGAAGAGGAAGAAGTCTAAAAACAATAAATATAATTTATTTGTCTTGGAGACGTGTATAGTAGAGAATGATGATTCTGTATGGATACTTGATTCAAGTGCTACTAACCACGTATGTTCTTCCCATCAAGGATTTAGTTCTGGAAACAGTTAGAAGCTAGAGAGATGACTCTTAGAGTCGGTACTGGTGAGGTTGTTTCAACTGTTGCTGTAGGTAGACTTAAGTTATTTTTGGATAAGAAATGTTATCTGTTACTAGATAATTTTATGTAGTTCCACATATCAAGAGGAACTTAATTTCAGTTTATTTTCTGATTGAACAAAGTTATTCCATCTCCTTTTCTGAGAATAAAATGTTTATTTTTAAGAATGGTATGGAGATTGGTTTTGGTTCAATGGAAAATAACTTGTATGTACTAAGGTCGTTAGTCATAAAAGCCTTGCTTAATACTGAAACGTTCAAAACAGTAACAACTGCAAAAAGACCAAGGGTTTCTCCTAAGGAAAACACCCATCTATGGCATCTAAGATTAGGTCACATTAATCTCAATAGGATTGAGAAGTTGGTAAAATGTGGACTTCTAAATGGTTTAGAAACAAACTCTTTGTCAGTATGTGAATCTTGCCTTGAAGGCAAAATTGAAGGAAATCGGACACGAGGATTTCCATGAGCAGTGGAAGGATCGTTCCAAATTTCAATCATATATGAACATACTCAATTACAATCAAGAAACGGAAATAACAGGCTATGCGCAAAACAGAAATTACAACATGCTTTTCTACAAATCAAGGGATAGAATTACACATACCTTTGAAGACTTATCTTCAAGACCCTTGATCACGAACGCTCGTTCACAGCAAGACAGCAACCACGAATGCTCAAACACTTCGACCGCTACACTGCACGATCCACAGCAATCTCGAACACAACGATCACTCAGATCATGAACATAGCAAACGCAACGAACAACCTCCACAGAACCTCGACTAATGTCGAGTTGAGTATGACACCACTATAAAGGTTACCTTGGTATTCTCAGTGTGACAATCCAAAAGTGTGGCCTCTGTGTGGACATGGTTAGAGGACAAGACCAGAGGAGAACAATCGTGTAAATGATTGAGCAAGTGGGAGATGTCAAATCCTATCGTATAGGACAATGCCCAATTATTTAACAAAAGCTTTGCGATCGTATAGCTAAAGCTATACGATCGTTTAGCTCATTGGTCAGCTGAGTGTCTATCATAAAGAAACACACCATGATTGTCTAGTTTCTCCAAGTTGCCGTTAAGTAAATCGTATTTACTTGACAACCTTTCCGTGAGAACTTTCCGATAGTAGAAATCTCAAATTCAACATTAACTAAATTTAGGAAAACATTTTTCCTTTTATCTCACGGTTATCATGAAACCACCAATAACCTCTCACTCAATTGGTTATTAGAGAAAAAGAGATAATTATCCAATAATTAATATTATTATAAATATATATGATAACCAACTTACAATACTATATTTATAACCTATAGTTTTAATATTTCATCTCATGAAACATATAAACCATAGCTCTTTTTCTATTTCATGGTCCTTAATGTAAATCTCATTTACATTAACCCTCCACTTGATATATCTCATACACCATACCAATCATATCATATATCATCAAATTACCTCTTGTCAGTTTGAACATTTCAAATCAACACAAAGAACTGATCCTCAACTTGAATCCATTGAGCTACCAAAGGGATCTTATGGACCTATAGCTTGAAGCTCCAACGGTACGTGAATAACTGACTAAACTCTTTAGTCACGGAATCCACTATCCGTTAACTGTTAGACACTCCACTAAAGACTAATAACTGAACTCTTCTTATTACAGATATATTATGTGTCCATCTTAACCAATCAACACTGCGATAACCCTTCACAGATCGCTCATAAGTACAACTCGGCCAATAACCGTTATGCCCCTGTAGTTACATCTAACTCCTTAAGTACCACTGATTCTTGTAATGAACATAAGTCATAGTCCTACTATGATTGAGTTCTCTCTTCCAAAGAGAAGTTGTGGCCACTATGTTCAAGCCCCAGAATCAGCCCTTAAGGAAGCAATCTATCTACTTATCCCTGCTTTGACGAAGGAGTGAATTCCATCTTGTGTAACTGAGATTCCAGCTCCCATATCAGATAAGTCCCCAAAAAGGTAGGCATGTTGAGTTGGCAATCTGGTCATTCTCACCCATACTAATCAAAAGACCGCCCTCAAATGCAGGAGTCCCCAAAACACTTAGGATTGAGGTAATGTCACTTATGGTCATTTAGGTGAGATGTAAATCTTCAGTATCAACAGCGTTATATATAGAGTCGAATCATCTCATGGTCCGGTCTTATACAAACTCTTTGTATAGGACACCTCCGCTCACATGTCTCCACATAAATGGTTAGGATCTACAGATCATCCATATTTTCACATCGTAAAATAACGCATCACATACTCATTGGGAATGATGTAAGTTTTCTAACTGACATTAAGAAGTGGCTAGCCGCCTAATTCCAAATGAAAGATTTGGGAGAGGCGCAATTTTTTCTAGGGCTCCAAATCACAAGGGATCATCAGAACAAAAGGTTGATCTTGTCTCAGGCATCGCACATTGACAAGATGTTGATCAAGTACTCATTCCAAGAGGGGTTTATTACCTTTCAAGCATGGAATTTTTTTGTCTAAGGAACAGTGTCCTAAGACATCTCAAGAGATTGAGTAAATGAGACGAATTCCTTATGCATCGGTTGTTGGTAGCCTTGTATGCAATGTTATGTACTAGACCTGACATTTACTATGTAGTAGGGATTTTCAGTTGATATTAGTCCAATCCAAGATTAGATCACTGGACGACGGTCAAAATGATCCTCAAGTATCTTCGAAGAACGAAGAACTATATGCTCGTGTATGGAAATAAGGATTTGATCCTTACAGGATACACAAACTCTAACTTTCAGACTGATAGAGATTCTCGAAAATAAACATCAGGGTTAATGTTCACTCTGAATGGAGAGGCTGTAGTTTGACAGAGCATTAAACAGGGATGCATCGCGGACTCGACTATAGAAGCCGAATACATAGCCACTTGTGAAGCTGTTAAAGAGGTTGTATGGCTTAGGAAGTTCCTTACCAATTTGGAAGTTGTTCCAAATATGTCTTTGCTGATCACACTCTATTGTGATAACAGCGGGGCTATGGAAAATTCGAAGGAACCTTGGAGTCAAGGAAAATGCAAGCATATAGAATGGAGGTATCATTTGATCAGGGAGATTGCGCATCGCGGTGATGTGATAGTCACGAAGATCGCATCGGAGCATAACGTTGTTCATTCGTTTAAAAAGACTCTTACAGCTAAAGTGTTCAAGGGTCATTTGGGGAGTCTGGGTCTGCAGGACATGTGGCACCTTGTCTAGGGCAAGTGGGAGATGATACTGGGGTATAGAGTATGCCCTAGTTTATTGTATTTTCTACTATTTTGTACTATACATTAGTCTTCTGAGGCATTGAACAAGTGGGAGATTGTTAGGATTAGTTTCCTAATTCTCCTAGTAGTCTCATAGTTTGTAAACACTCTATAAACATATTGTTATTAATAAAATAAGTGTTATTTTATAAGCTTTTACTCAATCCAATAAACTAAGATCCAAGGTTATTTTATGTAACTTAAGCATGTATGTGGATACATACAAGTGGATCATGTCTTAAGTAATAATCTAAATGGTCTGTATTATAAGGATAAAGGAGGGATACCTTATCCTGGTGACACTACGGATATGACCCGCTTTGTAGATGTTAGTGTTGTAAAGTGCTATAAATGGTTTGATCCTGACCATTCATATGAAGACATGCGAGCGGGGATTTCCTATACAAAGAGTTTGTATAAGATCGGACCACGAAACGATTAGTCTATTTATGTAACATCATTCATAATTGAGACTTACATTTCACTAGGATGACCATAGGTGACATGACCTTAATCTTGAGTGAGTTGGAAACTCCTACTCATGAGGGTGGTCCTTTGATTTGTATGGGTGAGAGTGGCTAGAATGCCAACTCAACAAATCTACCATTTTGGGGATTCGTCTGATTGGGGAGCTGGAAACTCAGCTACACAAGACGGAATTCACTCATTTTCCAAAGCAGAGGTTAGTAGATATCCCTTAAGCACTGAATCCGGGTCTTGAACATAGTGATCATACCCTCTCTTAGGAAGAGAGGACTGAATCATAATAGGAATATAACTTATTGTTCATCAGAAGAATCAGTAGTACTTAAGAAGTTAGATATAACTACGGGGGAAAATGGTAAATTGGCCCAGCTGTACTTATAAGCAATTTGTGAAGGGTCATCGCACTGTTGACTGGTTATATCCAATGGACACAGAAATATATCTGTAATGCAAAGAGTGCAACTGTCGATCTTTAGTGGAGTGATCAACAGTTACGAATGGTGGATCTCGTGATTAAAGAGTTTAATCAGTTATTCACGTACCATTGGAGCTTCAAGCTACAGGTCCATGAGGTCCCCTTGGTAGCTCAATGGGTTGAAGTTGAGAATCAGATTTTGGGTTAATTTAAAGTGTTCAAATTAACAAGAGAAAATTTAATTATATGTGATATAATTAAACTAATTCAATTATAGAGGAATTAATATAAATATGATTTATATTAAATACCATAACATAGAAAAAGAACTATGGTTTATATGTATCATATGATGAAATATTAAAACTATAGATTATAAAGATAATATGATAAGTTGGTTATCATATTTATTTATAATATATTAATTATATGATAATTAATTATTCTTTTTCTTTAATAACCAATTTGAGTGGGAGGTTTTGTACGGTTACGGTAATTGTGAGATAAAAGGAAAATGATTTTCCAAAATTTAGGGTTGATTCAGATGGAACACGGGACATACGCAGCGGAATAAGGATCTAATTACACTTTAATTGCTTTTAATTTAAAGGAAAAAACATGCAATTGAAGGAAAAAATAGTAAATTAAAAATTACCTTTGAAGCTCCCGAAAATCGCTTTTCCTCGCTGAATCTCGACCTGAACTCTTTCGGACCACTACTAGAGTTGACCTACTATCCTCTAGACTCATAACCAAATTGTGGGACCCGATTTATGAAGAACCCGAGAGAGAGAAAGAGATGGAAAAAAATGGAGATTTTTTGGGTTGGGTTTTTAATTTTTTCAGCCCAATTTTGAAAACTAATTTTTGTAAGAATGGCAAAAGTTTTTAATCCAAATTCAAAAGCCCATATTTATAGAAAAGGGTCATGCAAAATTGCATGAAACAACTTCATAAAAACCTAACAACTAGAATCCACTATCTAAGTGGGCTTAATGTCTCCACTATAAGCCAACACCTAGCCCACTATTTTATTAGTGGAATTATCCAACAAAAGTTCGGATTTTCCCACTAACTATAGTCAAAGGGCAAAATAGTCATTTTGTCAAAGTCAAACTTTGACCAAAAAGTCAACATTTTGACTTTTTATGATTTTTTGGTGTTGACTAATTTGACCTCCCGAGCATGAATCCACATTCATTTTCTCGTAATTCAAATCACATTTGAATATAAGGTCAGTCAAAGTTTGACTCTTCAAAGTCAAAAGTCAACTCTTTCACTTTTTACATCTTTGACCATTTTCATTATTTTCGAGCTTCCGAATATGAACGTATTCATATTCTTGATATTTAAATCACATTTAAATATTAAAGTTGTATCTCTAAACTGAAAACCGACTACTATATCACATATACTTGTAGGTGTCTCTCTCTTCACCTAATTCGAACAATTCAAATCATTCTATCACACTGTTCTAAGTTTATTCCATATGAGCTAATAGGGGAACCTAATGGACCTATAAATCATGGGCTCCAATGATCCAAGATTAGCTGGCTAAAACTCTTTTAGACGGAGCTAATCAATATTCGTTAACTAACGGGTCATTCCACTATAGTCCCATAGTTGCACTCCCCTCACTATAGATATATTTGTGTCCATTTGATATAACCATGATTAGTAAGCTAATCCTTCACAGGTTGTTCGTAATCTCGACTGGGTCAAAAAAACCGTTTTACCCCCAAGACTACATCTTGTTTCTTAAGTTCCACTAATCCTCTAATGAACAATTGGTTTAAGGTCCAACCTATAAACTGAACCCCTCTCGGGCCAAGGAGAGGGTGGGGCCCCTTGTTCAATACCTAGATTCAGTACTAAAGGGAACAACCTATCTACTATCCCTATAACGGGTAGGAGTGAATTCCGTCTTGCACCCTATGTTCCCAGCTATCCACTCGATCTTACCCTTGAAATAGGAGGCTTATTGGGCCAGCAATAATGAGTTGCCCTCACCTATGCAGATCTAAGGATAATTCCGAGTGAACGGGAGTTCATAGTTAACTCAGGATTAAGATTAAGTTACCTAGGTCATCAATTAACGAAATAGTCAGTTTTATACATAAAACGACATTTAGAACATAAAAAGTGACTATTTCATGGTTCAGTCTTATGCAAACTCATTGCATAGGATGCCCCCACTCACATATCTTTATATGAACGATTTAGGATCACATCATTTGTACTAACTACAAAGTGGGCCGCATCCATAGTGTCCCCAAAATAAGGCGCCCAACCTAATTCATATACTATAAACCATTTTGGCTATATATTTGAATTTGATCCACAAGTATGTCACTACATAAAGTTCAAACTACATTAAATAGCCTCAGGACCTTAGTTTATTAGATTCAAGATTACAATTTCAATAACAACTTTATCGAAAAACAAAACAAAATATGTTTATTAATTTACAAACTACGAGTTTTAGGACATAAAATCCAACAGATTCATTGTATTGTTTCACAAAAGAAAAGACTATTAAGTAAAAATGTTTTTACTAAACAATAGCATCTCACAGACTAAATGATTGTATATCGAGTTTACTATATGATAGTTACTCGTTACTACATGATCAAGTAGCAAGTCTATACAATAGGCTTCTTCTTACAAAAAGTCGTAGTCTATACGATAGACTTCATCCATCTCCCACTTACTCGATCGTCTACCTCCTTCATTCCTCTATCCAAAGTCACACAGAGCCCACAACTCCTGGATTCTCACACCAAGAATACCAAGGTAACTATTGTGGTGGTGTTCTTGTTCCATTCGAGGGTCGAAGATCGAGTTGGACTCGATAGTGATTGAGGATTCTTCAGTTCATGTTGTTGGCTGTTCTGATCATTGCGTTCGAGTATTTCTTAGGACGCATTAGAGATTGATCGAGGGATACTTGAAGAAAAGTTCTTTAAAGATTTACATACTCTATCCCTTGTTTGTTCATTTATAAGAAGCATGTTGTAATTTATAGTTATGCATAATCGTTTCCGTTTAGACTGTAATTGTTTGAGTTTTTTAACAATGGGATTTGGAATGATCTGCTTCTGCACACTGGATCTCTATGTTTATATTTTCTTCATGTGGATTAATTTAATTAAAAATTTTAATTAATTAATCTCATATAATTGGAGGTTATAACTGTAGGTCCATTAGGTCCCCCTGTTAGCTCACAAATGAATTAAACAAGGTTCATAAAGTTGAAAATTTTTGAAGTGTTCAAATTAATTATTAAGAAAATTTATGTTAATTGTATATGATGCAATTAATATAATATATATAGATACATTATAATATAAAGTTAACTGTAAATAATATTCAAATTAAACTATATACTATGAGAGTATTAATATTTGAATAAGATACAAATATTAATTTAATATGAATAGAATTTATATTTAAAATATAGTTAAGATTTATGTGAATTGGGATCATATTAAAACTATAGGTCAAGAGAGATTACGTATATTAGAATATGATTTACATGTGCATTAATTTAAATATATGATATTTAATTGGATTGGTGAAATTATATTTAATTATTTTAATTAATTAACTCCCCCGCAGTTGTAGGGGAGTCGTAACTTCCCTCATGTATTAAAATGGCAAAGGAGTATGCATTTGAAGGGTTATTGAACATTTTATCAAAAAAAAAAAAAACTCTTGCAACCTAAAATACACTCTCTTGCTCTCAAAACACAGAGAAAAGTTCTCTGCAAAAGGATTTCCTTTTTTTTTTCTTACTTCCAAAAAAGCTCCACCATCCTCCATGTCCAAAGAGAATAGCAGAGAAGTCCTGTGGTCATGTCTTGCTCGTGGTATCAAGTTCATGATCCTATTGTTCGTACTATTTGTTCAAGATCGGGAGAAGATTTGTGAAAAGGTTCTTTAAAGGTAATTAATATATTTTTTTTGTTCGTTGACAAACAATATACTTAAATATGTTTCTGTCTCTATTTTGTACAAATTTCATGTAACAAAAATTGGACAGAAAGTGATCAAGCGCTTCCGCACAAGATTCAATTCCTTTTTGTGTTGGGAATGACCTAAACTCGCAGTTCTAAATGTTGTTAACATATTATATTTATCAATAAAAATGTTGTTGGATTTTTTATTTAATAAATCACTATTGATATTGCATCCTTCTATGAAAATCTAATAAACGAATCCATGATTGTAACATGAATACTTTAACTCTATGTAGTGACATAAAAATAGATCATCTTTTAATACGTAGCCAAAATGGTGTATAAGTATATGGATGAGATTGGGTACCTCACCCTAGTGACACTATTAGATGTGGCCTATTTTGTATACTGATACAAATGATGTGATCCTAAAATCATTCATGTAGAGATATGTGAATGGAGACATCCTGTGCAATGAGTTTGCATAAGACTGGACCTCAAAATAGTCACTTTTTTTATAACAACCGTTTACTGTTAAAACTGACTATCTAAAACTCAATGACCTAGGGTAACTCGATCTTAATCCTGAGCTAACTATGAACTCCTGTTTATTCGGGATTATCCTTTGATCTACATAGATGAGAGTAGTCCAACAACACTACTCAATAAACCTCCCATTTTGGGGATAAGACCAGATAGATAATTGGAGACATAGTTGATGCCTTGTCTTAAACAATAGGACCCCGTCCTCTCATGGAAGAGAGGGTTATGTTTATAAGCTGGACTATAAATCAATTGTTCAATGGAGGATCAGTGGGAGCTTAAGGAGCAAGATGTATTTATAGGGGTAAAAAGGTAATTTTTGACCCAACTATAAATACGAATGACCTGTGAAGGATTGACTTATCGATTATGGTTAAAATCGACAGAAATATACCTACGGTGAAGGAGTGCAACTATCGAGCTATAGTGGAATGTCTTGGTAGTTAACAAATAGTGATTAATTCNGTCTTGGTAGTTAACAAATAGTGATTAATTCGATTTAAAGAGTCTAACCAATTAATTACAAGTCGTTAGAGCTCATGATCTGTAGGTTCATAAGGTCCCTCTACTAGTTCATAATTTGGATTAGTAAATTGAGTAGTCTTGATAAGATTTAAAAATGGGGTTTAGAATAATGCTCAAATTCAATTAGGTTTTCTATTTATTGTATTCGATACAATTAAAATGTTTAATTTTATTGAAATTAAATGAAATTAGAGAAATGATTCATGTTTAACATATGATTTAAATATTAATTGTATAATATTAATTTCATTATTAATTTAATATTAGATGTTAAATTAACAAAATTAATTAAAAGGTTAATTAATTAGTTTTTATTAAAAATTAATTAATTGAATTAATTTTTATAAAACTACTAAATGAAATTAAATAAGTTTAATATAAAAATGGTTTTAGAAATCATTTTTTGGAAAAAAATTTTAAAATCATTTTTCAAAGTGGAGATTTCCAAACGGTTGAAAATCTCCACTATGTTTTGAACTTCCTTATTCACAACTCCATTTTCTCCATGAAGTAGGAGTTGTCCTTCATGCAAACTATGAATTTGGATGGTGAAAGCTCTATAAATTGAAGTTTTGAGTTGAATTATGATTCATGCTTACAAGAACTTTGAAAGGAACTCTGCAGAAATCACCAAACCCTCTTCATATCTTATATACATCCAGCTCAATTTAGTGTTTCCACTACACAATCCTTGCAAGAGAATAGTAGAGAAGATCTTGGTGGTTGTCTACTTGAAGATTAAAGCTCTTTTATATGGAACTCAGCCAGACTTGAAGAGGATACTTCAAAGGTATTGTGTTCAGTAAACCTTCTTTTGTAAAAGTTACTTTGAAGCATGTTTTAAACTCAAATTAAGTATGATTAGAGTACCTATTGATGTTGTTTTTCCTCCGTTGCACATTAATATACTCTAACAATTGATATTAGAGCATGATTTAAGCACTCAATTGTTGTTAATTTGAGTTTGGTGGGTGTTCTTCATGAACTATATGAAAATGGTGAACTGATATGGCTTTTCAGTGTTTTGGCATTTGAATCTTTTCAATTATGTTGTAACTCTTCTAATTAGCTCTTGTTTGATGGGCCTTAATATGTGTTTAAGAGTCTATAATTCGTTTGGAGTCATTAAAGTTGCAATTAGGATGTAATTGAAGAAAAAAGTAAAGAAGGTTGAAGTAGCAAGAACTGGAAATTCGAATTTCTGCCAGATACTCGATGCTCAATGGGAAATGGCAATCTCAATGATATTTCATGAAATACTCGATGCACGATGCCATACTGGATGGTACTCGATGCATTTACTTGATGATATTTCATGAAATACTCAATGCTCGATTCCATACTCGATGGTAATCGTTGCATTTTTACTCAATGATATTTCATGAAATACTCAATACTCGATGCATGATGCCCTACTGGATGGTCGATGGCGTCTACTCGATGGTATTTTCGTGAAATATTTTATGTTCGATGATGCTCGATGTCATACTCAATGCACACCAGCATACTTAATGCTGGTTGCTTGCTGGTACTTGATGAGTTTTTTCCGGTTCAAGGCGGTCCAAGCGATCCAGAAGTTTTTTAAGCCGGTTTTGTTGATTTATGTAATATTTAGGCTTTTATTTACTTTGAACTGCCAAAACCAAAAACCATATCAGTTTTATGTTTAATTATTTATGCATTTGATGTATGTTATAATTAGATATTTTTGTATATGCATAAAGTATGCTACATAGAATTAAAAATCCCACCATAGGAAGCAAGTTACATGCATTGAAGTATGTTATAAAATTGTTATAATGTACAGTATGCATGTATAGGGTTTCAATAGTTTAAATATAAAGATTATGTTAAAAGTTGAATGCCTTTGATGTATGTTATAGATGTTTAGCATGTCTATTTTTGTAATTTGTTATAAAATTGAATTAAACATTAAAATCCATAACAAAAATAAAAAGCATGCTCACTTAGGTTAACAACTTGTTTTAATAGTTAAAATAGGTCATTATCTTATAAATTTTGGTTACAAACTCAATCAGTTCACAATCCTGTCTAAGGCTGATTGAGTTTTACTAAGCTATAGCATAGAAAGCATACACGATCGAGTTACGAGTTTACTATACGATAGTTAATCGTTGCTATATGAACAAGTAGCAAAGTCTGGGCTTCATCTTCTAAACAATCGAGTACATCGTCTATACGATAGACAATATTCATCTCCCACTTACTCGATCGTCTACCTCCTGCTTTCCTCAATTCAAGATCATACAAAGCCCACAAGTGTTACCAAACCCAACATGGAGGTACTTAAGTTGACGGTTTACGTAACACCTCCTACCTGGAGAATATGACTAAAATAACGAAAATTGATAACCAGATTTATGAGCATGCGTGAGCAGTGTTAGGTATAAAATTAGTTTTAACCTAGACATCATAGGTTAAATCCAAATATAAATGTTATATTTGGATAATAAACACATAAACTTAGGTTGTTTAAAATTAGTTGTAACAAACTTAAGTAAACAAATACCCAAAACATTTAGAACACTTCAGTGGGAGATTAACAATATATATGATATATCATTTTTAGCTCTCATGTCCTCAAGAGTTCACATCGTGAGATCCATGCTCGGGTTCGTGTCGATTTTACCTTGACTGCTCCATTCGGAAAGTGTTTGCATGGGTCAATATCAAGGTGAATGAGGGAAGTAGTTCATAATAAGTGGATGAAGGAAGTGTGATAGCGTATCTTACAGTCTCCTCCATTAGTTTGAACCGTGAGATTTCTATGTTGCGTCTACTGTCATTTTTAGGCGACACTAGCTAGTCGTTAATAGCGGCGATCCCTTTGGAGGGTTGTAACATAGGATTCATAACAACCCAAGCTTCAGAAATGAATAGGGTCTTATAATTCTGTCTTGCACATTGTCTTCCAATTCGGGGGCATGTTCATACCATTCTATAAGATCTGAAAAATGGCGAGTCACACTTACAGAATTACTAAGTGTTAGTAAGTTCTTGACCGGAAAACGATAGCTAAATGACTGTTGGAATATGAGATATTCTGGAGACAATATTTAGTCAAGAATGTCTTGCTTTAGTGAAGGGATATTTGGCTACCTCAGGTAGCACTTATTCTAAATCACTATAGTATGGTTGCAAATAAATAAAGATCTATGGGTACTTTATTAGTGTTTGCTAAAAATTGGATTTAGATGCACTTTAATAATAGAATTTGTTCATTTTTCAGCATGTCAAACTCAATTATACAACTTCTAACTTCTGACAAATTTAACAAAGAGGGTTATTCCAATTGGAAGTCAAATTTAAACACGATATTAATAGTTGATGATTTGAGGTTTGTGTTAACGGAGGAATGTTCTCCTATTCCCAGTTCGACGACAAACCAAAGTGTTCGGGATGCATATGATAGGTGGGTGGGGGCGAATGAAAAGGCTAGGGCCTATATCTTAGCGAGCATATTTGATATGCTCAACAAGAAACATGATCCCATGCCGACAACTCGTGAAATTATGGCATCATCACATGATATATTTGGGCAACCCTCATCTTCTGTTCGACACGAGGCAATAAAATATGTTTATAACTCGAGAATGAAAGATGGAACCAATGTCTGGGGACATGTCCTAGACATGATGATTCATTTTAATGTCGCTGAAGCTCATGGGACTATTATAGATGAAACTAGTCAAGTCAGTATGATATTAGAGTCTCTTCCGAAGAGCTACCTAACTTTTCATACTAATGTCGTAATGAATAAGATAAGTTACAACTTGACCACTTTATTGAACGAATTGCAGACTTATTAGTCAATGATGAAATTAAAAGAGAGTGAAGCAAATGTTATTTCACGTCAAAAGAAATTTCTAAAGAGTTCTTCGTCAGGAATGAAACCCGGTAACAAAAAGAAGTTTGTCCCTTCTTCATCTAAAGATAAAAATGTATAGATAAAGAAAAATGGAAAAGGAATAAACAACCTACTGCAAAGAAAACCAAGGCTCCTAAAAGAAAATGTTTACATTGTAGAGAAGACAGACACTGGAAACGAAACTACCCGAAGTATTTAGCTGAGAAGAAAGCAGAAAAGGCAAACCAAGGTAAATCAGATTTACTTGCTTTTGAAACATGTTTAGTGGAAAATTCTCACTCGACCTGGATATTACATTAGGAGCCGCTAACCATGTTTGCACTTTTCTACAAGAAACTAGTTCTTGGAAATAACTCTTAGAGTATGAAATGACTTTCAAGGCAGGAACGGGGGAAGTCATTTCAATAGAAGCACTGGGAGATGTCAAGTTATTTTTTGGAGATTCTTTTGTCTTGTTAAGATATGTGTATTATGTACCAAAGATGAAAAGAAACTTAATCTCCATTTCTTGTCTACTTGAAAATATGTATAAAGTATCTTTTGAAGTTAATAAAGTGTTTGTTTTTTCAAGAGGTGTTCATATTTGTTCTGCTAGACTTGAGAATAACTTGTATGTGTTAAAACCAACTGAAGCAAAAGCCATTTTAAATATAGAGATGTTTAAAACGACTGAAACTCAAAATAAAAAACAGAAGATTTTTCCTAACGCCTATCTTTGGCATCTCAGACTTGGTCACACAAATCTCAATAGGATTGAGAGATTAGTTCAAAACGGTCATCTAAATTAGTTAGAAGACAGTTTTTTACCTCTTTGTGAATCATGACTTGAGGGAAAAATGACTAAAAGATCTTTTACTAGAAAAGATCTTCATGCCAAAGAACCCCTCGAACTTATACATTCAGACTTTTATGGTTCGATGAATGTAAGAGCACGAGGTGGATATGAATATTTTGTCAGTTTTATTGATGATTATTCTAGATATGACTATATTTACCTAATAAGTTATAAGTCTGAAACTCTTGAAAGGTTTAGGGATTTCAAGACCGAAACAGAGAACTTATTAGGTAAAAAAGTTAAAACACTTCGATTAGATCGAGGTAGTGAGTATATGGATTTACAATTCCAGAACTATTTGGTAGATCATGAAATTCAATCCCAACTCACAGCACCTGGAATACCACAATAGAACAGTGTTGCAGAAAGGAGAAACCGAACCTTGTTAGACGTGGCTTGATCCATGATGAGTTTTTCTTAGTTACCTCAATCCTTTTTGGGGGTATGCAGTACAGACTGTGGTATATATTCTGAACATGGTTCCCTCAAAAAATGTTTCTAAAATACCGTATGAGTTATGGAAAGAATGTAAAGGTAGTTTACGTTACTTTCGGGTCTGAGGATGTCCGGCACACGTGTTGGTACAAAACCCTAAAAAATTGGAAGGACGTTCGAAGTTATGCCTCTTTATTGGATACCCAAAATAAACAAAATGAGGATTATTCTATGATCCCCAAGAAGATAAAGTATTTGTTTCGACAAATGCTACATTCTTGGAAGAAGATCATATTAGAAGTCATCAACCTCGTAGTAAACTGATATTGAAAGAAATGACCAAAGATACTATAGATGAATCAATAAAAGTTGTTGATGAAGCTAGTCCATCAACAATGGTTGTTGCTCCATCACATTCTTCTCAAGAGTTGAGAATGACTCAATGTAGTGAGAGGATTGTTCATCAACCTGAACACTATGTGGGTTTAACAGAAACCCAAGACATCATATTTGATTATGGTCTAGAAGATCCATTGACCTTTAAACAGGCAATGGAAGATGTTGGGGAACAATGGATGAAAGCCATGGACGTAGAAATGGAGTCTATGTACTTTAATTCCATCTAGGATCTTGTAGATCATCCATATGAGGTTAAATCTATAGGTTGTAAATGGATCTAAAAGAGATCAAACTAGCAAGGTGCAAACTTATAAAGCCAGACTCGTGGCAAGAGGTTTTACCCAAAGAGAGGGGATTGACTGGGAAGAAACCTTCTCTCCTATTGCCATGATAAAATCAATAAGAATACTCTTATCCATTGTTGCATATTATGACCATGAGATATGGCAAATGGATGTTAAGACAGCCTTTTTGAATGGTCATCTTGAAGGTATTTTTATGTCTCAATCAGAAGGGTTCATTAAACAGGGTTAAGAACAAAAAGTTTGTAAGCTTAAGAGATTCATTTATGGATTGAAACAAGGTTCTAGATCCTAGAATATAAGATTTACACTACGATCAAATTTTATGGCTTTGAACAAAATGTTGACAAATCTCATGTATACAAGAAGATAGTCAACAAAACTGTAGCATTCTTGGTCTGATGATATCTTGCTCATTGGGAATGAGACAAGTTACTTTGCTGACATAAAGAGATGGTTAGCATCACAATTCCAAATGAAAGATTTGGGAGATGCTCAATATATTCTTGGGATTCAGATTTTTCGAAATCGAAAGAACAGAATCTTAACACCATCTCAGGCATCTTATTATCTGTTTAAATACTCGATATTAAGAGAATAAATAAACTTCCTTAAAAAACAAATAAACTAATAATATTTGCATTTATAATAAGAAATCTTAAAATAAAAGATATTTCTATGGTATCTATAACTACTATTCGAGTTCACTATTTTTTAATTAAAAAAAAAGATTATTCAATCTAAATCTCCTCCCATTAGCTAGTTTATGGCTACATCTATTAGAAGAAAAAGGAAAACATATACGATAAAAAATTTAGCGAATGATAAGAGAAAAAATAGTTTAACAGGGTGGTAAGAAAGGTAAGAAATAAAAGGAGACTGGTGCACCATAAATATTTAAAAAAAGAAAGTTTGAGAAAACGTCAACTATAGAGGTAGAAAAAGAAGAAAACAAAGTCGTTAATTAAATATTAAAAGAAAAAAAGTTCAGTAAGATGAAACTAGTATACATATCTCAAATGAGATAAAAATGACATGAAACTGCAAAAAGAAAAAAAATGATAATGAAATATAAAATTAAGAAATAAAATAAAAGAAGATACATAAAAAATTGTGAGCACAATTTAGTTATTTATAAAAAAAAAATAGATTCAAAATTTAATTTTGAGATTTAATTTAAATCTTAGATTCAAATTTTAAATTAAATCTCAAAATTATTAGATTTAATGAGATTTTAAAACAAAAATCTCGTGCATTTAGTGTGAATCATACTTGAATATAATGAGATTATTTAATAATATTACATAAAATGATATTTTATTATTATTTTGTAAACTTCTTTATCATTTAAAATGAATTAAATGATTTTTTTTAAAGATAACATTAATTTTTTTATTTTTGCTTTTAATGTAAATTTTAGATAAAATGTGTTTTGTTTTTTTAAAAAAATCCTTTCTAACGTGATTTTGAGATAAAATTGTTTTTCCCCCTTAAACATGTACTATCATAGGTTTTTAGATGACATGAGTTTTTCTTTGTAATAAATTTTTATTTTAATGTGAATTCGGTTTTAGATAATATTAAATAGAGATAAAATTCGTTTTTTTAAAATTACTTTTAATTAACATGAATTAGAGATTAAGGAGTAAATGTGATTTAAAAAAAATCTAGTAACGTAATTTTTTAAAATTTTATTTAATCTAGAAAGCAGCTTTTTCAAGTGCCAGTAGCGGGATGTTCGAACAAATATAGAACCTGAATGGATGATTTTATGTCTATTACCTATTCTTCCAACCTCTTTGATTGGTAGGCGGCGAGCGGCTTCACTCCTCGTAAACTAGTCCAAACGCCTTAGGCGGGGCCGATCTCGCGACTAAGATAGTCTTATGCCTATTTAGTGAAAAACTGGCAGGTTCTGGCTACCCGACGGGACTCTACGGGTCTTATTCCATAAAGCTCAGCTTTGCGGAACGGACCAATCTTCCGTACCGCGCCCCCTTACTCTCTCTCTATAAAAAAAGCCTTTCGGAAGCCTTTCGGGTATCTCTTCCGGTCAACAGAGGAAGATTCAAGGCAAATCGGAGGGAGCTTGCTTCTCGAAAACGTGTGAGTGTGTAGCCGAAAATCTTTAAAGTAAAGTTGAAAGATTTTTTTTAAAGATTTAAAACAATAAATAATTATAAAAATCTAGAATTTAATAATAAATATATGATATAGTAATGTAAACCAGATCTAAACTGAAAATTTGAGAAAGATCAAACTAAGAAAATAAGATAGAAGGAAACAAGATTATTTTCATTTTTTGATTTTATTACTTTTCTTAATTTGAATCTTTAATTTAAATCAAAACAACTTTTTTCTATTTCCTTACAAATTTCGTGATCTTTCAAATTATATATACATATAAATATATATATACTCCTCTCTTAGTTTATTTTATATTATTATTATTATTATTTTAAACCAAAATATTATTTTTCTACAGACTTACTGTTGTATTTTCTTATTTTTAAACTTCATTGCAATAAAAATATCATTTTGTATGAAGATGAAAAGCCTTAAAATATTGTTTAAAAATATGGATCAAATGGGTGTATTTACAACAAATTAAGGAGAAAAAAAGTATAATCACTCAACTAAACTCAATTCATGGGTGTAGATTTGTATCTACAAAATTAAAAAGTAAAAAAAAAAAAAAAAAACTTATAAAACCATTAAATTGTTGGAACCTCAAGAGTATTCCATCTCTACCCTCTTTAATATGTGAGAATGAATAACCTAATCAAATAAGAAATTGCATGGTACGAGTATTATGCCAATTGATACTATGTTAGGTGGGGGAATTGATACGAATATTATGTCATACGAGTATTATGTCAATTGAGTTACGCTCGTGTTAAATAAAAGAGAATATTGAGAGGAAGTTTTGAGAATTGGAAGATTGAAAGAGGGTGAACTTATATAAACATAAAAGGACATGAGAATTAAAAAATATATAAAAGATAAATAATATTTTTGAATGGATTAACGTGATGTTCGATATTTAAAAAAAAAAAACAAATGTAAATATTAAATAGGAGATTTTTTTTATTTAACGATTTTAAAGTAAAATTACTCATATAACCTTATAACCAATAACTCAAAAGGAAAATTGAATGTTTGTCTCATAGTATAGATTGTGATTAAAAATAATCAATTATAGTAATTAAACAACTACGAAAGTTTCATTAACTAATTATAACAAAATTTTCAATTTCTATAATTTTTCTCAAAATTTTCATCTACATCGAGATCATATTTCGAATTATAACCATTTCTACCGATTTAATAAGTTTTCTCAAAATTTCCACTCTCCATTGGCATCCATATTTAGAACCTTCCTTGTATTTACATTTTGTTGTTTTTCTTTGATTCGGATTGCATAGCGTATGCGTAGGCTAAAATCACAATAATCTGTATTACGCGGCATTTCGATAAGCACAAAAATTCACGAACAAACTAGACGAGTCAGCAGGCCAGCTACCACCTTCCAATCGCTTTAATCCATCGCCTCCGACGCACTCCCGATTTTATCTCTCTCTCTCTCTCTCTCTGTTGTGCTGCGATGTGGGACGATTGCCATCGTGGGTTGCCGGACTCCCACCAGCCACAATCCGATCAAGAATCCTTTATTAACTTTGATTTCTTCTCTGCAGCGACTAATTTTAAGGTGATTCCACTTAACGAGTATCTCGCACATCCTCTTCTTCCTCTTCCAATTGCATTTATTGTCCATGTGAAACGTACTAGGGTTTTGAGTTGGTATTGGTTGTTGGGCATTTTTCCGTATTGATGAAGTTTTCTGGGTTTTGCTTCTTTTTAGGATTATTACAAGACGTTGGAGGTGGATTACGATGCAACTGATCATGATATTCGAGCCAATTACATACGGCTGGCTCTGGTTCGTGACTTCGTGTCCTCTCCATTTTGTCTCTTTTCCCCGTTTTTCCTTTATCCATTTTGATTTGCTCCTCATTTCAGTGTTCTTATTTGTGGGTGATAATCTTTACCGGTACTTGGAATTGGTTCCCTGTAGAAATGGCATCCTGATAAGCAGAAAGATCAAGATATTGCCACCTCCAGATTTCAGGAAATAAACGAGGCTTTTCAAGGTCAGGTTTCATCTTTTAGTTTTTAATGCATCTTACTGCTCTCATTATTTTACAGGATTTCCTGCATTTTCCATCACATACGTCTTAGTTAGGGATCGTGTATACTCGTGATTTGTGAGTTGTGTTGTGTCACGAAATGGATTTTAAGTAAAAAAAAATGTTCACACTATAAGAAGGCTTGAGCAGTAGAGTAGAGATTATGTAGTTATATATATACACACACACACACACACAGAGAGAGAGAGAGAGAGAGAGAGAGAGAGAAGACATCATTAGAGTAAAAGTAGTACAAATGGGAGACAAGGAATCGGCTCCCGGTCAAGGGGAAATACCGAATATCAATTAGATTGCCTCCTTGTACTTCTAATTTCTCCTTCCAAGGTTCTATATTTGTTACATGAAGATCTTAGATGCCCAAGTACTCAGAGAAAGAAAAGAAACAAGAATGGAAAAGTGAATTCTGTGAGGGGCTTTGTAGTAGTAGTTACGGTGGGAAGAGAGCCTGCAAAGGTATGTTCATCTTCATTCTTTCTTTAAAGAGCATGATAACCTAGTGTTGTTTCCATTTAAATTGAGTAATTTTAGTTTGAAATGAGAAGCTCAGGTATGTTGCTGGTTTGTTGTTGTGGGAGATGACAAGTTTTTGGTTCTTGCATCTCTTTTTTCGTGGGTGGCGGTGATGGTGGGGAGGGGGTGATGAAAGGAAAGACTACCATCAAGAACAATGAAACCACCATAGAGGTTGTGGTAGAGAACTCATAAACTAGACAAGCCAAGTTCACAAATATACAAGGCTATAAGACAAAGCCGATGACCCCACTTTCAATACACAGTTTTTAAATGATGTACTGTTGAGACCACACAAACAGAAAAATCACAAATGATGTACTGTTGAGTCCTATAAGAAAAAAAAACTGATGTACTGTTGGGAGGTTCCATTATTAATTTTTGATAGAAACAACTCTCATAGAGAAAAAAAATGAAAGAATACATGGGCGTACTAAAAACCAAGCCCCAAAAAGAAACCTCCCTCTACAGGAAGAGACTTCCATTATGCAAAATAACACCTATAGAATAGTTACAAAAGGTCTTTGAAACCAAAGCCCACAAAGAAACATGAAAGCGAGCAAGAGACCAAACCTCACTAAGGTCCCTATCCATCCCTCTAAAAGTCCTACTATTCCACCCATCCCACATTGTTTCTAAGATTGCACACACCTTAGCAAGCCATAAAAAGTGACCCTTCTCCCCACAAGGTGGATTGAGGAGGAAAGGTTCCATTATTAATTGATGCATTAACTTATTGTACGGACATGTTGGGGTGCTGAGCTTTTGTGTTCTGGCCTGGTTTAGTAACTTAGTTTGATACCATTTGTTGGAAAAAATGGTTCAAACATCATCAACTAAACTAATATGTCTAAGGACTAGTATTCTCCCATGATTTACTCATCTAGATAAATAATAAAACGAATAAGATAGAGAGATAACTTGGATAAAACTATACTCCAATATTCTATGTGAGAAACCTGGAATAGGAGAAATCTTGAGACAAAGTCTAAAAATATCTTGAAAATATCAATTTACTGTTTACATGCAGAGTTTGTGGGCTTATAAGAGTGCCAGAAGATTAACTCAGTAAGACGATATTAGTTATTTTTTAAAAGTAATTTCTGCATAAGGTGCAAACTTTGCCACTGAATTCACTCCTTGCACTTTTATAAATAATTCTCTCGTGGCTTTGACATTTTCTTTTCTCTCCAGTTCTCTCAAGGAAGTGTACATGCTCCCACCTAGGCTACTTCCTTTCTCCTTTCTTTTATAGGTATAAGAAGGTTGGCTGCAACAGAAAATCACCAATGCTATACCTAAATAAGTTGCTTTTCCCTTTCCGCCTTTCTTTTGCAGCCACATCTTGCTAATTCTTAATGAAAGTTCAGTTTCTTATTTTAAGAAAAAGATTTATCAGAGTCCTTTTCTGGGTTTTCCATGTAGAATATTGTGTTGAACTTCGTCCATAGGCCATAGGTTTCTCTATTTTGACGATTTGACTTTCATAATAGGGAAAAGTAAATCCAGAGAAAATTGTTGGCTTGTGGTCGGCTTACCAGCTTTCTCCCGATAGGGCAGAATTCCCTTGTTATTGGAACGGTCAGCAGTCCCCCACCCCACTCCTAGTTCCTTGTCTTCGTTTTATGTGATAAGAGAATTGATGGATGGTGGATATATTAGAGTCGATCTTAGTTTTGGAGATATATAAAGGTAAATGTTATTTACAAGGGAGAACTCTATATAACCATGACCTATCAGTTTAACTTAATCTGCTGTAGTTTTGTGGGGTTGAAACTTGAAAGCAGAGGGTAGAGAATTTTTGTTGGTAAACTGATATTAATTTGCTGTTAAGGTGTTTTCTTATATGCATTTGATTTTGCTTGATTTTCTTGGTGTGTTTAAGTGCGTCTTTCATGCGAAGATTTGACCTTTTTGACATGAGTCACAAGGAGGTAGCAGCCATCTAGCTAGCCTAGCATTTTCTTTTCCAAGCTATCTTTGACTGCTCTCCCTTTGCGTATCTTCATGGTCCGAATCAATTGCTAGCTTGATTAGTTGGAGTATGTAATGTTTCAAGATGAAACTACTCATTCCATTTTCCTGTGAATCTGTATAAATGAATGGGTAAGATTCTCTTAACTATTAAGATCAGGTAGAAAACCTATTTTAGTAGACTAAATATGGTTGTGAGAATGCTTGAGAAGGCAATTTAAAGGAACTCCATTTGAACTCAGTTTTTCCGTCCTAAGAGATAAATGTGGAAGCTGTTTCAGGATGGCGATGGATAAATTTAAGTAGTATTTGGAATTGGATAAATATTTCTCTCTACACTTACTTTCTTACTATCTCCCCCACTGCCTTGACTCTAAGGAGCTGTTTGAGATGCTGAGTTGAGTAGGATGTCTGGAGTTCATATGTATGTGGAGTTCATATGTTTGTGTTTGGGGTGTAGAGTTATTTGGTCTGAGTTCATATCTGTGTTTGGGCTGCAGAGTTGAGTTCAAATGTCTAGATATCTGATGTAGTTTTTTTAACTCTAAATAATATGCTTTTATGATTACTATTTTTGTTTTGAAACTTTTTTATTCAATAATTCTACCCATTTTTGTTTGAATAAAATATAGATTGCAATTTTTTTCTTTTAATGTTTAAAACTTTTCTTTCTTTCTTTCTTTATTTTTTGGGCGATGAACAACAATTAACTCATTACATTTCTTGTAGAAATATGGTTAAATAAAATGAGGAACTAAAGCAAAATCAAAACTTTTGATTCTAGCTAATTTTTCTTCATGAATTTCATTGTCATCTTTTCTTTTCTTCTTCTTCCTATTGTTGCTCTATATTTTTGCTATGTCATGATTTTTTTAAAAAATTAAATCTTCCCATCATTAGAACAACCAATGGAATGTTATCACATTTTTTCAACAGTTTCACTTTCATTTCCTCTAAATTTGGAGGATCATCAGAGAACAAATCTCTATTTTCACTAATTCTTGTCGGAAAATGTTCCAGAATTTTTTTTTTTTTCATTTTATGGTTTTTTTTGTTATATGTTACATACTTTCTGTCTAAATATTCTTAACACTCATTTGATATGTGAATTCATTACGTATAAACATTGCACTTAATGTAGACAAAATAATCTTTTTTTTTTTAATATAATCAACAACCCTACAACATTCTTTATCAATCATTAGTCTTGTAGGAGTGGGAAAGTGGATGTCGAAGTTGATTATCGAAGTTTGTCATCAGAGGTGGTTTTTGAATCCTAGAGTTGGTCGGGCGAAAGTGGTCGTTATGATTTTCATCGGAGTTTGTAGTCCGAGGTAGTTGTTGGATTCTAAGAAGGTGGTTGTCGGAGTTGTTCATCGGAGTTTGTTGTCAGAGCCAATTGGTCGTCAGAGTTGGTAGCGTGAAGGTGGTCGTCGGAGTTGGGTCACCGGAGGTGGTTGTCGGAGTTGGTTGCGTGAAGGTTGTCGGAGCTCGGAGTTGGTCGCTGGAGCTGTCATCGGAGGTGGTTGTCAGAGTCTAGATTTTGTCGCCGGAATTGTCATCGGAGGTGGTTGTCAGAACCTAGAGTTGGTTCGCTGGAGTTGTCATTGGAGGTGGTTGTTGGAGCCCGGAGTTGGTCACCGGAGTTATCATCGGAGGTGATTGTCGGAGCCTGAAGTTAGTCCTTGGAGTGTGACAACGACCGATTGAAACCATGAGAATAAGGGAGAGTTGGTAAAATATACCAACTCAACTCTACCAACATTTAAAGTTGATGGGCCAAACAATGAGTTGATATATTATACCAACTCAACTCATGTTGGTGAGCCAAACACCTCTAAGGATTTTATTTTTTTTTGTTAGTCCAGGTTGTTTTGGCTTTTGGAGGTTACCTAATCTTCTGTGCCCTTTTCTTCTAAAGAGAACTGAGGGAATGTTTGAGAAGGAAATTTAGAGGATCTCCGTTTGAACTCAAATTTTCCGTCCCTAAAGACAAATATGAAAGTTTTTTCAGGATGGAGATAGATAAATTTCAGCAGCATTTGGAATTGGATAAATATTTCTCCCTACATTCGACTTTCTTACCATCTTCTTTTTCCTTTCTTTCCCACAGCTGCTAAGGTGTTTGGTCAAAAGAAGTTAGGGAAATAGGAGTTGTGAACTGCACTCCATGTTTGGTCAAGAAGTTTGTGGATCCTATTACTAAAAATATCAATCTTATACCTTCTTAACTTCTTATACTGGGGATCCTATGGGTTCACAACTCTCTACTTCATGACTCTATGGAGTTTGCAACTCCACTCCTTTGTTAGTCAAGGCTGTTTTGGCTTTTGGAGGTTACCTAATCTCCCATGCCCCTTCCTTCCTCCCCCTTAAAAAAAAAAAAAAAAAAAAAAAAAAAGTAACCCACAATTGTTAATTAATAAACTCTAGATCTCACAAAAAACTTGTTTTATTCATGGACAGTTTTGAGTGATCCCATCAAGAGGAGAGAATACGACAACAAAGGCATGTTGTACAAATATGATTACACCGTAGTTGTAAGAAATCCTTTCCTCTCTCTATTCTACCTTTTAATAACAACATCCAACCACGCCTTCTATTATTCTTATGTTTGCAAATTATTATGTTTTGTGCAGGAATATCTCAACCGTTTCAAGGGCCTTATATTGACTTGCAATGGCCTCGGAATTAAACATTCAATTTGGTAGAAACAGAAACATCACTCTTGGGAACAATTGCCATATTATCTAGCAATCTGCCGACATGACAATTCAAGTACATGAAGGCTTGTTTGAGCCAAGCCAATGCTTTCGACTTTCTACTGCCCCATATTTTCATTTGTTCTGATATTTGTATAAATTCCAAAACAAAAAGAAAACCCTTCATATTTGTATCAATTATCTTCCCTGACTACACTTCCTAAATTCTTAATCTGTGGGACAGAAAAGGAATACTATTTATTTGCTTCACTAATATGCATGGATGTTGGCTTTGTATTTTCGATTCTAGGTTGAAAGCTAAGTTTAAAATGTTGAAATTGTTATTGTTTCAACGCCTCCAATTTTGACAGATAACTAGAATGGACTTTCTTTTATATGTTGATGACTCATTAAGTCATTAAAGACTTTTTTTCATAGTTCTAGTTATTTTTCTGCGTTTGCGAGTAAAATGAAACATCTTTATAAAATGAATGGAGTCAATGTATATGCGTTTTCTTTCACTTTTAGGGAGTACTCATTAATGTCATATTTTAAATTTTAAAATTAGTTTAAATATCATGTTATCTCAGAATTATGAAATTTGTTTAAACTTAGGGTAGATATTTTCAATAAATCTTAAAATTGGTCTATAATACAAGTTTATTTTTTTTTTCAAATTGTATATAATATATTTGCATCTTTACTATAAATTTTTTAAACATATTTATGTTATATTTTCTTGCATGAATATTATTAGGGTTGTTGAACTAATTTTAATAAAAATAAACTTTAGAGATCAAAATTTAAGATTTATTAAAAGTACAAAGACTAGAAAAAGTGGGGACTGAAAATTGGAGAAATTTTATGGACTAGAATGATATATTAAACTTGATAATATTTTTGAAAGCTAAGAAAAATAGGGAATTAAAAGAAAGTGAAAATTTTAAAATTATTTATTTATTTATTTTGTAATATAAGGAATCTTCATTAAAAAGTCAATCCATATTCCATACATATTCAATACCCTTAAATCTTAATACTTCCCTCCCATCAATTTATTAACAGCTAATAAACGAATATTTTTGTTTTCTTAGAGCTGTTTTTTTTTCCATCTTAAATTTAATTTTTGAATAAAATATGATAATTTTAATGTAATTAAAAAAATTTGTGACGTGGCAAGGTCGTGGCTTTTCCTCCCATGGACGTATTAATAATTAGAAATTAATTGAAACGCTACCTCACAACATGATTGAAATTATTAAAAATAGAAAAAGATGTGTTAGCTTTCTCTCTCCTTACATTTGCATTAGCTGGCAATCCTCCTCAATCACCTCGATGTCATCGTCCCCAACTTTAATCCAACGGCTCTCGTTTAACTCTTATTCTACATTCGTCGCAGGCTAGCACAACTCTTTTTTCTTTTTTCTTTTTTCTTTTTCATTTTCTTTTTTGGGTTTTAAAGCCGCCCGCGGCATCTTTACCAAACGGCGAAAACGCAAATCCCTTTCTTCTCTCTGTATCATTTTCTTCTGCTCGCCGGAGTTCAAAAATGGCCGCCGCCGTGCCGGAGAATCTCTCTCGCGAGCAATACGTGTACCTAGCGAAGCTTGCCGAGCAGGCTGAAAGATATGAAGAGATGGTTCAGTTCATGCAGAAACTCGTTCTTGGTTCAACCCCAGGCTCTGAGCTCTCTGTCGAGGAGCGAAATCTTCTCTCTGTCGCTTACAAGAACGTGATTGGCTCACTTCGAGCCGCTTGGCGGATTGTCTCTTCCATCGAGCAAAAGGAGGAGAGCCGTAAGAATGAAGAGCATGTTGTTCTTGTTAAGGATTATAGATCAAAGGTTGAGTCTGAGCTTTCCGACGTCTGTGCGAGTATTCTGCAGCTTTTGGACTCGAATCTTATTCCCTCAGCTTCTGCTAGTGAGTCGAAGGTTTTCTACTTGAAGATGAAAGGGGATTACCATAGGTATTTGGCGGAGTTTAAGGTTGGGGATGAGAGGAAAGCCGCTGCTGAGGATACCATGCTGGCTTATAGGGCTGCTCAGGTATTTGTGGATCTTTTTTTCTCTTTTGGTATTATTGAGATATTTTCGAATTGGGGCTACTTTTATGGACCTGTGAGGTTGAACATTTGACTAGTGAATTGACTTTGAATACTGATTTAGTATCCACCGAACATCCCTACTTATCCGATCCATCTTTTACTGTTATGTTTCCGTGTTCTAAGTTACAGCCTTCTTCTCTCACGGAAATCAAATCTTGATTTAGACTGTTCCAATGGTTTTCAAATTGATGACGATTTTTCTTTATTACTCTGTTTTTCGTTGCTTTCTTCGTGGGATCTCCAGTCTCCAAGAGATCATTTCTATGTCTCTTCTAATGGTTTATTTTAATAATTGAATCAAAAGATAATAGGAATTTTCAATTCTGCGATATGAGTGCTTGAGATTGGAATATTCTGAATGCTGATTTTGCACTTGTTGGATTTTATGCTATGAAGGATGTCGCAGTTGCAGATCTTGCACCCACTCATCCGATAAGGCTTGGGCTGGCACTCAATTTCTCTGTGTTTTACTTCGAGATTCTGAATCAGTCCGATAAAGCATGTAGCATGGCCAAGGAGGTAAGTTTTGATCCTTTATGTAGCATAATAGCATTCTCGTTGTACATTATTTTCCTTTGTATATTTCTCTTTGTTTTATCAATGAGAAGAAGTGGGCTGATTCTGGCACACTTTTGCTTTTATCACTGGGGCCTCCTTTTATAGATCTTTGTCTTATTGTATTTTGGGTTATTAAACTGTTCCTAAGAAATTGTGTCAGCTGGTACTATTACTGGTGCGACTTGGTCAAACTATTGTCTTTACGTTAATTGCTTTATGTGTTGGCAAGGGACCTTTCTCCTAAAACTTGACTTCTATGGTTATGTTTAGGATCATTCATATGCAGACGTGAACGCCACTGTTCATATGAAACAGTATTGCGTGGATCTTTAAATTGTAGGCTTGCATATGTAGATTTGGACACGTTTGTTTAATATGCATCTTCATTGACCAATGATTCAAATTGTTCACACTGTTGCATGGGTTTTTTATTTCATTCTTTTGCTCTTCAGTTTCAGCTTTCAGGAATTGCCATATTGTCCTACATACTATTGTATCTTTCCTCAGACCACTGGATTTTTAGTTCATTTTATATGAAAATGTATCATCCTTATTATTGAAGTATGTCATTAAGTGGGTTAAGTCTACAGAGGATGATTGGATCTGTGACTTATTGTGATTCATGTGTTGATCTATCTCCCTTTGCAAGAGGTCTATCAGACATTGAAACTTTGCTAATAACTAATATTACTGCCTGTGTTTGGAAAAAAAATTATTCAATGGGCCATCACAATGGGATTGTTTCATAATAACTGTTGGATTAGACTACAAAATCTGCCAGAGTAATCTCTCTTATGGTTGACCACTTTATTTGATTGAATTTTTAATGGATGTCTTTTGTTCTCTTCTTTTAAAAAATTATTTATATATAAGAAACAGTGAAAGGAATATATTAAAAAAGAACTAAGAAACAGCCTAAGGGCGGGGTTGAGAAAGCCTCCCCCAAAAACACCCCAAGGACCCTCTTTTCAAATTTTTCATTTCAACCAGAATACCTTGATGGCATGCCTCGCAGGTTTCTAACCCAAATTAACATGTAATCTTGAGAAAAGGGTATGTATTATTTGACTGATGTTAGCCACATATTCAATAAGATCTTTATGCCCTCTAATTATTTCTAGATACAAATGAGGTACTTTTCTCTCTTACGTCCAACAGTGAATAACAGTGAACAACTGTCAGCCACATCGTGATGGTCCTGTTGAATAATTTCTCTGTTGGACTCTTTGAAACGTGTATTGCACATGTTACATTTTCTTGAGCCTTTTGGTGTATTTTCATATCCCCTTTTGCTAAGTACTTGGAACTGCACTATTGTAAAGTTAGTCACCTAATGACCGTTTTGTAAGTGACTTACAAGCAGTATTCTTTCCCCCATCGTTCTTTCGTGTGTTAGTCATCAGTCCTTCTTCTTCTGATCAGGCATTTGAGGAAGCCATCGCTGAGTTGGACACTTTGGGTGAAGAATCATACAAGGACAGTACCCTCATCATGCAACTATTGAGGGACAACCTCACTCTCTGGACTTCAGATGCGCAGGTCAGTGAACACCATCCACCCAGGAAAAAAAATGGAAAAAAAACATTGTTCATTTATATAGTTTCAATTGGTCCATAGGTTTCAATATGTTACACTTTTATTCTTGAGTTTTGAGTTTTATTTCCATTTGGTCCTTAGGCTCCAAAATGTTACACTTTTACCCTTGAATTTTAAATTTTGAGTTTAATTAGTTTCCATCTGGTTCATATGTTTCATCATTTTACACTCACTAATGCTCACTTTTGATCTTTGACACGTTAGCTTTCAGTTATTCATTTAAAAAAATTAGGATATGAACATTTTTAATTAATTTTAATCGTGATATTGAAAATTAATTTAATTGTTTTAAATTATGTAAAATAGAAATCAACATAAAGGATCAAAAGTGAGTATTTAGTGAAAAATCAAAGGTAAAAATGTAATTCTTGAAACCTAGAAATCAAATAGAACTCCAAATTTAAACGTAAAAATGTAACATTTTAAAACCAAATATCAAATGAAAACTGTACTAAGAACTCAAGGTTCTCTGAAAAGAATCCCTTAGAAAGCACAAATTGCAGCCTGTATTCCCTTTAACTACGAGGGCATAACATTAGTGAATTATGTTGGATTGTTTGCAGGACCAGTTAGATGAGTCATAGAAGGCATCATAAGCTCGACCTGTCCTGTGCTTGTGAAGGGTGGGGGGAGGAGGTGGGCTTCAAATGTCATTTGCTTATATGCTATATTTTAAATGTGTGAAATCTGGAAAATTAAACGCATTAGTCTGTGAATGATGTCTTGTTACTCAGACTAACCTTGATCTTGAATTCCTAAGTTCCAAAAAAATTGGTGGTTTTTCTTCTTTCTTTTCTTTTCTTGACCAAGCGTGGGGCTCTTTTTACTTTTTTTTTACTTGAAAAGATTCAGAATGAAGAACATTTTTTAGCTTCATTTGCTTCATCTCAAGTTCTGATATTCATATACTCAACACTTAGTAGTCAATTATATTCGGTTGAAGACAATCAAGGGGAATATGGCATTTATAGTTGAACAGCTTGTCTAAATGATTAGGAACTGTTCAATAGGTGTAACTTTTTATGGGATTTGGGGGCAGAGCCACATGTTTGGTACTGTTGGTGGATTCGGTTTAATTTAGACTGATAAATTGGCTTTTTGTGTGTCAGGTCTCAGGTAGGCCAGTTTCAGGCTTTCAGCTTTAGGCGGGGTCGGTTTTCATATTATTATGTCCATTTTGAAAATTTTAAAACCCATCAGACAAAAAGTATTGGGTCAAAAAATGGTAACCTTTAAAAAAGATTTGATTGAAAAAAAAAAGTTCAATTTGTAGTCCTAACTTTTAGCTTTGAATTTGTATCCATTAAAATTATCAATTCAAACTTTTGTTATTGATTTACAAGTATTTTTAGCTCGATTTTATTAATAATCATGTTATAAACTCAACATAGGAATAAAATTATCAGAACTATGAGGGTTTTTGTATGGTGGACTTAATTTAAGTAGGGTTATTGTCAAATGACTAGGTACAATAAAAACTAACCTATGTATTTCTAAATTAATTTAAATTTGGATGGTGGACTTAATTTAGGTAGAGCAAAAAGTTAATTTAAATTTGGATAATGCGTATAAAAATCTCATGAAAAATCTTGGGTAAAAATTATGTATTTCTAAATTAATTTATTGTTGGATTTTAAATTATTTATTTATTTATTAGCCTTTCACTCTAAATTTTGAGAATACAAACCATTAAATATAATTTTTTGAAAATTATTATTATTATTTAGTCAATTTCTATAAAAAATTATCGTTGAATATTTATTAAAAGTATCGGACTGTTAGGGTTTATAAAATTTATTAGATTGAAGTTTTAATTGAAAGTAGAAAAAATGATGATCCAGCTGAGTTCAATGGAGGAATTATCTACATTGAAAAGCAATGCAAATTGCAAATTATCAAAGGACGATTGCTTTATCAAATCTGCTGTATACTAAAAGACTACTCAAGTTGAGCATTTTATCTTACAAAATTGATAGATTCTACCCATTATGAGAAAGATAATAAACATAATTCGGCTCCAAGATCATCATAAATCCCACATCTATGAAAATTTAATGATGAAATCCAATGCCATCAAACAACAGATGAAGTAAAAAAAAAAAAAAAAACCCATCAAAAAGTGTTTTTAACCACCACCTGCTCTGCAGAACTCTTCTTCACAACTCCTCTAGAGCACAATTCATTAAGCAACTCCAATGCCTCCTTGGCTAAACCTTCATAGGCCAACCCTTCAATAAGAATCATGTATGAAGCCTCGGTCGGTTTACAGCCTTTGGCAACCATGTATGCCAAGAAATCAATAGCTCGAACAGTTTGTCGAACCTTACAGAGTCCTAACATGATAGAGTTGTATGTGATAGCATTTGGCCTCACACCCATTTCTTCTAAATCATGGAAAAATGCAATTGCTTCATCAACTTTTCCTTCTCTGCTCAGTCCTCCGACTAGCGAGGAGTATGTAATTATATCTGGTTTCAGTCCTTTTCCCTTCATCTCATCTAGAAGTTTTATGGCATCTTCTGTTTTACCTACCTTTGACAGCCCATCAATGACTGTGTTGTATGTAATCAAAACAGGAGAGCAACCTTTGCTACCAAGTTGATTCAGTATCTCAACTGCAACGTCTACCTTTCCATCTTTGCACAATGCTGTCAATAGGGTATTATAGGTCACAATATCAGGGTAACAGCCTCTCGAAACCATGATATCCAAATACTCGATCGCCCGGTCCATCTTCTTCTCTTTGCAGAATCCATGGAGCAATGGGTTGTAACTCAGGGAATTTGGAGTACATCCATGCTGAGGCATCTTCTCCAAAACATCGATTGCTCGACCAAGCAACCCCTTTCTACACAAGAAATTAATCAAGATATTGAAAGTGACAACACTAGGTGAACATCCCTTCCGAACCATTTCGGCCAACAGCTTCTCGGCATCCATCCATCTCCCTGTACTACACATGCTGCGCAAGATGATGTTATGAGTGATTACATTAGGTTGGCAACCATAGGAAGGCATATGATTCAAGAACTTAATAGCTTCATCTAATCTTCCTTCCTTACAAATCCCATTTATAAGAACATTGTAAGTAACAACATCAGGCTTACATCCTTTGTCCCTCATTTCATCCAACAATTTCATTGCTTGCCCAACTCCACTCTCCTTGCAAGTTGCTTCAATCAAAATAGTATAAGTTATTACATCCGGATAACACTCCCTTTGCAGTTGTCTGTCCAGAACTTCCATTGCTTGCTTCAATTTCCCACTATCACAAAGCGTACGCAAGATTGTATTGTATGTAACAACATCAGGAGAAACACTCATTCGATCCAAAAGTTGCAAAGCACTACCAATTTCACCAGATTTACAGTAACCACTTATAAGAACATTGTAAGTTATCACATCAGGAACAGCCCCAGAATCTTCTAAAATTTCCATTACCCTAGTTGCTTTCCTAGTTTTTCCAGTTTTACACAAACCACGAATCAAACTAGTGCAAGCAATTATATCAGGAATATCACCACGATAAACCATATCCTCTAGAAATTTAAATCCTTCTTCCAACTCCCCATTTCTTACCAGTCGACGAAGATGATTATTGTTCTCGAATTCCTCAAAACTCTGCGAATGATTTGAAGAGGAAGATGATGAAGAACTGGAGCCATTCAAATGGGTATGGAGATTTTTCTCCCCCTGTTGCAATCTACCATTGGAACTAAATGTGTCGACCCTTGGAACCGCACGAACAAGGGGTTCTTCAGAACAATCAGAAGGAATAACGAGAAACCGAGGTTTCCCTTTTTCTCCTACATAAAGCCTTAACGAATTGGTCTCTGAAGAAACCCTTCCCTTGGCCCTAACTTTCCGGCCGCGATTTTTGGAGGGGCGACGGTGAAATAAACAGAACCCATCTGTATAATGCTTCGCGGGCAAGGTTATATCCATAATACACCTTTCAACTGGAAGGAAACAAAAGGTTCCGATGCTTAGAACTCCATTTTAATGGAATGTGAAGAAATTAAAGAAGTGGAGGGCAATGGTTTTCCTGTTTAGGAAGGGGAGAGATTGGGGAATTTGGAAAAGGAGAGAGATTCGGAAAGCGGGAAACTTACAGAGTGTGTAAAAATGGAGGTGGAAGAGTGGTGAAGCGGCGTTTTTGCTTATCCAGTTTCTGAGCCAGTCGTCGTCTTTCCCTCGGGGAAGAGACGCTGGTGGACTGCTAAGGTGAGTCACTGAAGCAAAGCCAGCCCCATAGGTTAGAGGCCCAATCAATTCCGGTGGGCTTCAAGGGTTATTTATTTATTTTTTTTAATTTTTTTTTAGAATTGAAGCATGGCAAAATTCAAGGTTTCATTCTGAAAAATAACAAAATTATCCAAAAATAAGATTTATGGTAAGTCACCTGGCATACACATTATCACAAATTTCTAAATCCCTGATTTGCTGTTACTTGGTTCATAGGTGTTGTTGATGAAACTACAAATACCAGGTTCTATTTAGAAAAGACGGCGTTATTTTTATCCCAAAAAATTTGAATCTAAATATTTAACCATAGAAATATGTTCTGATATCTAAAAAAACTATAATAAATCTCTGTTTATTTTTGAAAAAATAATGAAATATTTATATATTATTATATAAATAGTTTCATTTAGCACATTTTTCATCTCTTCAGCGTGTAAACAAGAGTTAGACCAAATTGCAGTGCATGGATTAGAAGAAAGTTTGGGAATCGCAATGTCGTACGAAATTAGAAAATTTAAGCAGATTCCAGACTTGACCGTCCTCCCTCACTCGAATCAGTAAAGAAAGGGCTTCAATGTCGAAAGTGTGGGAATCAGTAAAGGAGGGGTTTAAAAGGACTAGAAGCAAGTGTTAAGATTAAAATACTTGTGGAGAAATATTTGATGTCATGCAAAAGTCCCTTGAAGCCGCAGCTTCAAGAAGGGGCTTCAATGTCGAAGGTCAAGCTTTTGAAGCCGTCGAGAAAGTATTTATTCTCTTGAACAAATTTTGAAGAGAAGGTCTTTCTTTCGTCGAACGATTTTTGAAGTTGTCGAGAACCCTCACGCCTACTTCTTGCGTTGAATGATTTTTAGAGCAAAATGATTGGTTAGAGTTTTGGTTTAAATGAATGTGAGTAAATTCATTGATTATCGTGTGAGGTGTGATGGTGGATTAGACATTTTGTCTGGATATATTGTTTAGTGTGTGATAGTTGTAGGTAGAGTGTATTTGTTGTTTTCAAGCGGTTTTGAAACCCTTAGACCTTTAGAATTACGTTGGGAGTATTTTGACCATTGTTAATCATTATTTTTTAATTTTATATTTTGTTTGCTATTTTTACAATCTAAAAAAGAAACATAAATTTTGTTATTTATCTGATCAGCCCGGAATTGGAGCATATGGCAGAATTTAATATTTCATTTTGAAAATGGCAAAATCACCCAGAAATAAGATTTATGACAACTCACGTAAGATGCACATGACCACAAATTTGTAAGCCCCTAATTTGCCATTTTTTGGTTCATAGATGCTGTTGTTGATGAAACTATAAATACTAGGTAATTCTATAATAGAAATCAGAGTCGGTTATATTTACGCTCTAATTTTGCTTATGTAGTTAATATAATCTCTATATTTTATTATTATTTTAGATTCTGTTTAACCACTTTTTGAATTTATCTCACCTTAATTAAATATCCAGATTTTTCTACCAAATTTATATTTGAAATATTTATATATTATTAAATTTTATTTTATCCATATATTTTATTCAAATCTTTGAATGGTTTATACTTATTCAATTTTATTCAGATCTTTATATTGTTTTTTATATAATTTTATACCTATATTCTTAATAAATTAGCTATATATTTATGATATTCTTAATAAATTATTTGTATATACTATTTTTTGCTATTATTTTAACGATTTTGCAAAAAGAAATATCATTTCTTAAAAAAAGGGCCATAACTTTTGTTACTCACACAAGTGTTCATCGATTTAGATTTTCTTGTGGTTTCCTTAACAAGCTACTATTTTTGCTATGACTTTACAATGGATTAGACTTCTCTTTGATGGTCGATGGGATGAGATTTCTCACTACCATGATTTAAAAATTTTGAGGCGCATATTCCATCAAATTCATCGTTTAAATAATGTGTGGAATATATCCAAGGTAAACTTTTTCCCTCCAGTGAGTTAACTATATCTCGTTTGACAATGTACCGGATTGGTTCTGCCAGTTCGAATCTTGTTAGCATTATTGAAGATAAAGATATTTTTGTGGTTGATGTCAAGTGTTATCAGATTCCCCCAAATTGAGTTATGTGTAGTGTTTGACCACTGTTACCTCGAACACTCGTAATACACTATATTTGAATAATGAATTAGCAGACATTGATAATTCTTCCTAACCCCCTGAAGGCAACACTGAGTTGATTTCCAAGATTTCGATTCCTTTCAATTTGGTATTCCCATTAGAGTAGGTTTATTTTTTAGTAACAAGTCTGTATTGAATATAACAATTTATTTGCTTGCTCTTAAAAACGGTTTTGAACTTACTACTACTAGGTCAAACAAAACTTCATTTGAAATTCGTTGCAAGGATATGTCTTGTGGGTGGCATCTACGTGCATCTGTATATAGAGGGGGTGGTGTGTGGATGGTTCGAAAATACATTGATATCTATTGACATTGTTAAAGATAATCATCAATAAGCAACATCTTGGATTGTTGTTGAGTGTACAAAGTCATTTTTTAAAATGAAGGACAAAGTCCCACGTCGACCTTGTGATGTTGTAAGCTATATGTGAAGACAACATGGTATAAATATAAGTTATGATAAAGCTTGGAGAGGTTGTGAGGTTGCCCTCGATTCCCTCAGGGAGACTCTTGAGTCCTCATATGTCGTTTTATCATCATTTTCAACTGCGTTGATTGAAAACAATCCTAGTATTTTTTCTTGTCTATATTTAGTTTAAGCAATTATATACAGTTTATTTTGTCTTGTATAATTAATGTAAATGTTTATTCCTTACAGAAACATATACAACACAAGAATCTGATGATGAAGATAGGTTTAAGTATTACTTTATGGCCCTTGCTGCTTCCATAGATGCATGAAAATTTTATTTTCCTATTATGTCAGTCGATGATGCTAGTCTAAAGAACAAATTTTTGGGGGACATTATTGTCTGCTTGCACACTTGATGGCAATTCGTAGATTATACCTCTTACATTTGCTATTGTCGATTATGAGAATGATGCATCATGGTCTTAGTTTTTTCGTAATCTTAAAGCTATTTTTGGGGATTCTAGCGACCATGTTATTGTGTCGGATGGTCATAAAAATATAGCCAAGGGTGTTAGTTTTATCTACGATTTTGCTAAACACGGGTTTGTGCATTTCATTTGTACAAGAACCTTGTTAAGAACCATAAGTCACGTCCAATTGAAGACACTTTCCATATGTGTGCAAGAGCATATACAATTGTTGAATTTGAGTATTACATGATGCAATTGGATGAGGTTGCTCTGTCCATTAGGCTTGAATTAGAGGATGTTGGCAAATCCAAATGGACTAGGGCATTTTGTCGGAGGAAAAGATATTTCTTAATGACAACCAATATATTTGAATGCATGAATTCAACTTTAAAGGAAGCACGGGAATTACCCGTTATTGGTCTCCTTGAATCTATCCGTAGTTTTGTTAAAAAATGGTTTTACAAATGTCGTAGTCATTGGAGTTTCTAGCGTTTTGAATTGTCCTTGTATGCAAAGAACATTACTCGATCAACCTTAAGTGACAGTGGATCACTGGATGTAAGTGTTCTTTTATTTACACAGTATTTGTATTCGATTGAGCCTATTATTAATAGTAAATATTGTAATTTTATCTTTCTTCTTTCTATTTTCTTTTTTTTGGCAATTATATCCCATTAACTAGTATGAATTTGAAGTGCATATCACTTCAACCAATTTGTTGTTAACATTCTGAATTGTACTTGCTCACGTATGCATTGGGACCTAGACATGATCCCGTACTCTCATACATGCATTGCATTGTCTTGTAGGAATCTTCAACTGCAGTCATATGAACATGATTTCTATCGTGTTTCTAATCTACGTTTGTTATACAGAAAGGAAACGCGACCTATTGACAATGTTTAACAATTCAATGCAATTCATGCAGTTGGCAATGATCCAATTTTTCCTCCTAATGTTAAATGTCCGGCTGGGAGGCCTAAGAAAAAAAAAATCATGTCTTATTTAGAAAATAGAGCTATAGTCTGCTGTAGTTGGTGCGGTACGAAGGGTCATAATTGTAGGTCTTGCAAAGATCCCATACATCATTGAATGCACTTATATATAATGTTATATTTTTTAGTATTGTTTTTCTTTACTTTGCAGTTTGTTTCCCTCTTCAAACAGTTCTTTAATGTTCAAACTTATTGGCGTTTATGAAAGGAATTATTATTTGCATTGATATTACAGTTTGTTATCTTACTTTTATGTTAGTAGTTCAGTCATTTGCAATACTTAAACCTAATTTATGTTGGTCGTTCAGTCTTTTGTATTATTCATAATGGCCAAAGTTGAGCTAAACGTTTTAGAATTATGTGTGTTTGTGAAATAAATCCAAAATATTCAAATTGTATACCAAAACAATAATGATATAACAATGATTGTACATGGAATTGGAAGTTAAATATTACTAATTTATGTTGGTTGTTCAGTCATTTGTATTATTCATAATGGAAAATTAAGTTAAACGTTTTAGAATTACAGTGTGTTTGTGAAATCAATCCAAAGTATTCAAATTGTATACAAAAACAGTAATGATATAACAATTATTGTATATGGAATTGAAAGTTAAATATTACTAATTTATGTTGGTTGTTCAGTCATTTGTAATTTTCATATTGGGAAATTGAGCTAAACGTTTTAGAATTACAGTGTGTTTATGAAATCAATCTAAATATTTAAATTGTATACTAAAAAAGTAATGATATAATAAGTCCAAATCACTTGATACATTCATTGTTCATTTATGATATTGAGGATTGGAAATTGAGCTGTACGCTTTATAATTAGAGTGTGTTTGTTGTTATTAAACTTTATGTATGTGCAATGTCAAAAGTTCAATTCACCTAAAATTACAAATAATTTATGCATATGCCCTTTGGACGATTGAGACTTTAACAAACCCATTTTATCGACTTTATTTAGTATAGGGTTGGCCAGATAACCTGTTCCATAAGTTTAAAATACATCATGTATCCATATGAATGGGAATAATGTATTTTGTGCCATTTTGGTCTATTTTAGTGTACCCATATTAAGACTTTAGAATTATAGTGTATTTTGTGTCATTTACATCATGTACCTATATGAATGGGAATAATGGAGTACATGGTATATTACAAATACATTTATGTTATACTAAATTTAACAATAAACTCGTACAAAACAACTGCACCAAATCCAAATCTATTATAGATTCAAAATCCAAAATAGTTAAACTGTATACCAAAATAGAAACTATATCAACATATCCAAATCATTCCCTTCATTCAATGCAAGAACCAATTCTACTAAAAGGTTCTAAAGTTTAAAACATATACCAAAACAAGATTATAAAATTGGCCCAAATAGCTGCACAAAATCTAAATGTATTCTACTTTCAAAATCCAAAACGAGAATGTCAGAAAAAGTCAAAATCACTTGGTTCATTCATCACAAGTTCAGGCTTGGCTTAAGTGCAAGTCAAATGATGGGCCATCCGGGGGTATTTTCATCCATGGTTTGAGGTTTTCATATTATCCCTCTTGCTACATCTATCCATACGCCTGTCATTAGTGGATCTGCATCATTCACTTTTGGCAGTTTCCTTCTAAGTTCTTGTTGCCTCGATCTTCTTTTCTCCTCTTGGTTAGCCATCATGATCAAATCTTGCTTAGTTACGTTTAACTATCAACATTTAATGACCAATTAGTTGTTGTTAGGACTTGACAAATTATAATAGTGATCAAACTTACATGATCAATTATTCTCACATGTTTGAGTATGATCCTTATAGTAGGGTTATCTTCATCAATGTTGTACAGCTTATCAGTCATGTCCAACTTTTTTTTACCTTTTATTAGTTATTAAAGAAACAACATTTATGTATAAATACAAATTATAAGTTCAAGATCCACATTAGTTGTAGTATTATACCTCTTGTTTTTTTTTTTTTTTTTTTTTTTTGTTGTTGTTGGTGTTGACCTTTACACTACAATGGTTGTACCTTTTCAAGAATCTTAATTGTTGAAGTTTTAGGAGTGCAATTCTGTTAACATGTTAAAAAATCCAAATAACTGATTTAATATGAAGTTAAAAAATAATAATTAAATTTTGTACAATTTTGAAGAAATATACCGATATTATTGTCTTTCGCTTGTTTGATATCTCCGGCTTCTTGTAAATCTCTCTTTCATCAATTGATAGAATTACTTTGTTGATTTCTTCATTAACATGTCCTATCTCAATCAATGTTGCTAGTCAATTTCCATGTATTGTTAAAAGATATAATCTCTAACACGCTTATATCAACTCACCTTGACCTCTGGTTCTTTACTTCTTTTTTCTTCAGACTCCTTGTTTTTATCTCCATGGTATGCTTCTTTGTATATTGCTGATGGTATTTTCAATCCATGATCCTTGTTTCCTTGGCCTTCTTCGTCCTCATCGTCATTTTTTCTTCGAACTATTATGGGAGCATCAGAAGCATCAACCAACTCCTTCTCTTCTTCTTTCTCTTCTTGTTCTTTTTCAATACCATCTAGCTCCTTTTTGAACTGGGATGCAGGCTGCTTCCAAATAATTCATAATAGGGTTGTACTATGAAATACAATAAATACAGTGTAGGTAGTTTACATATCATAAACAGATTGCTTGTCGATGTGTGTGATTGAACAACCTGTGTAGTCTTCATGTAGTCAATCATTTGTTTAACGATTCCACTAAGTTATCTATCTTCTTCGTCAAACTTTGCTGATTAATCTTCATGGCATCAATGTTTTCATCCATCCTTGTGTTCATTAATTATTGTATTTTCTCTATTCCTTCAAACTTTTCCTTCATTTTATCTTTGTCAGATGTTAAACCAAGTCCTCTATTCAAGGATAGTTCAACCACTCTCTCTCGACCAATATCTTCTCATTTCTTCTTTGACCTCTTGTAGCACCCTTTTTTCCTCCTCAATGAATGGAGCAAAATATGGTATAGTCATTTCCTGTGGGTTTTCAAGTAATGAACGAATTTCAAGCTGTCAAGTAAACAAGGAAATAAGATGTTAATTTATAGTTTAGAATTTAAGACTGTATGTCTATTTTGTTTATATAGATATTTATATCTCTTTTGAATCAAATACTCTTAGCTTGAGATCTTTCTATTTGAGTTGGCTATTTGCAACCCAATTTACTATCCTTTGAACATTGTTAGAAACCTTCTTGGAAAATAAATTTTGTGACGAGCTTAAAGTGGGTATGTGATGACGGGCAGAAATGTACGTCATTATAAGCCTTTTATTTAGAATTATGAGGGCTGATAAGTAGAATATGCGGCGATTATACTAAGAATTTGTGAGAAAATGAGCTTGCGTCCATCGACATCAAGAATCTCGGCTAACCCACTATTATGCATTATTATGCGTTCAATTGTTTATTTTGTAGCAAACGCAGGAATCGATCACATGCACGGAAGCCAGGCTATCGCGGAGACGATCGCATGTGGTGATCGCATACGTCAATTGTATGGGTGTTGCGGCTATCAAGCGAATGCGGTCATCGCAGGGAGATTACAGCTATAGAGTAATAACCATAATAGAGGGATGAACGCAAGGTTGGTAGAATTCAAGCATGAATGCATACACTAGGATTATCAAAAGGTGATGTTGACATTTCACCTACCACGCCGTTGGCAGCAGGGATTCAGAGCAGATCTATCATGTCCACATGCCATTAGCTGCAGAATTTCAGAGAAGGACCATTAATGTTGTCGGTGATAAGCTTTATAAATAGAAGACGTAGAGCAGAACTTAAAAGGATCCAAGGTCACCTACCTGAAGGACTTACGAGCTTTTGCCTTCGGGCAGATCCTTGTGATCCAGACAAAAGCGTGAGAAGATATTCTTGAGAGTTCTTCATTCCTTCATCCATTCCGAGTGACGACCGGAGCCTTCGCTGGAGTTAGAGCTCGAGAGATTCTACTCCACTGCCCATCCATGACACCACTGGTAGCCTTGACATACATCTGATGAAAGCAAGACATTGCTTCTATCTGGCCCTCCATTTCTCTTCTATCCTTGTATTGTATTACGTTGTGGCTTAAGAGATTAATACATTTTGTGATCAATGCATTTATATATTTTCCTTTCATTCCATCTCCATCTTCATTTACTTAGCATCCTTTACTTTCATTGCATCACTGAGTAAGACTGCTAGAGTATCACATTACTTAATCATGCGGCATAGACATATGAAGCATATAAGAAACCACCGAGAGGTGTGCATTGCGCGAGTGTTGTGAGAAAATCCTATTTCCTTAGTGTGAAGCTATAGCAATGCTTGTCTATGAGTAGAATCAACAGCAACCAACTACCCAGAGGGTAAGTAGTTGATCGCATTAAACAACAGCAACCGACTGCCCGGAGGGTAAGTAGTTGATCGCATTAAACAAAGTAAGCGAGTGTTCACTAAAGATAGGAATAATCTTACGTCAACTATGTTTTATTTGATTACCTTGTCTTATGAGCGCTTCTTTCATCATTTAGACATACTTGGAAGAGTAGTCTAAAAACCAAATCTAGACTCGGGAGAGTAGATTGGATTGCATAGGTAAGAATGAGGACTTAGAAATAAGCTCTATTTGCTACTACACAGAGTATGCACCCTTTAAGTAGGATATGGTGGTATGCAGTCATTTTGCTTATGTGTGAGAGCACGTGAACAGGACTAGAGACTTAGAAATAAGACCTCTCGACACTATCGCATATACATCGCATGCGTCTTCGTCAAGTGTGTATAGCATGATCGCATAACTTGCGTTGGCTGGGGTTACCCTTGCGGTCAAGCTTAGTGTTGTAGTAAAGACATCCTCGCCAGTTTATCTATTTTTCCATGCATTCTACTATGCATCAACAGTTACCGTGTCTCCATCTCTCACAGTCATACTTCCACTGCTTAATCTGTTAGTTAGGAGTAGGAGTAGTGCATAGCCTATAACCTCAACATTCTTTTATTCTTCGCTGCAAACACACTACCGCATAACATTTAGCTACAAGTCCTTGAGTTCGACCTCGGATCACCCGAGAAACTTGCGATCTCGTAATACTTGACGAAAGAGCAAGAAAACTTGTGATAGGAACGCATGGTCATTGTATACGAGATTAACGCATACTTTCCATTCCAACGTATGACCACCGACGCATGAGAATAAACGCATAGCCTAAGACATGCATCATAATATGCGTTCCCAAATTTTTATCATCAGTATGACCTTGTAAGCCCATGCTAAATTGGGAATATAAATCCCCCCATTGATATTCCTGATTTACCCTTGCTGTGTATTGCTCTATGCATAACATCAACAAGTACATTAAAAGCAACCTTTCCCCATGGGTAGTTATCAAAGAGGTCATCGTCATCGACCATCAAGATGTGGTCTATATTCACATTCATTGAATCTTGTTTTGGGAGAAGAAAACTTTCCAAGAAATGCTTCGCTATTTTTATCTTGTCACTTTCACATCCTGCCTTGCTAACATTAAAAGTTATGTTAAGGAATTATCTAGTCACAGCCTTCATATCCTCAAAGTACATTTTTCTTATATTACTTCCTCATTTTATCCCACTTTTATCAATTATTGGCAATTCACCACAATTTAGACCAGTTATTAGTGCAAATTCTCTCAAACCAAATTTCAGTACTCGACCCCCTATAAAGAAATTCAACTGGGATGATGACTTTGGTTTACACTATCTTTGTATTAGGTGTAACAATAATTGGAAAGATTGATTTGTAATGGAAAAATAAAGGAAATGTCCAAAAATAGTTTATCTAAATTTCTACTGTAACTCTTCATTTAAATTCTCCTTGAGTTTATCAATTACAGAAATCTTTGTTTGCAAGTTTGTTTTCAGTGGTTCATTTCTCCTTGCACTATCCATTAGATACAAACAGTCCTAACACATTTGAAATAAACCATAAACACAAACTTAATAATATGCTAATAGTAAATATAATTACAGAGTATTTAAGTAAAAATACATCATGTGTATCTATCAATTCGATTGATTTTCCCTTTTGGTATGTTGTTACTTTGCCTTTTCCTTTATTTGACCTAGTTATTACTTGATATTTACTTATCAGTAAATATTAAGTAAAAATACCTCATATATATTCATTCCATAGATGATTGCCTTTTTTCTTTTCTTTGTTTCTATCCTCTTATCTGATTGTCCACTGGATGACCTTTTTTCTGATAGTGTTGTTTCCCTATGACTTTGTGACTTCTTTTATTCATTGTCTTTGCTTTCATCTTGCACGTTTTCACATGTCTCTTCAAGATTCCCTTCTTCCTCTTCATACTCATTACTATCTTGTTCATCCTGTTTCATTATTTATTAATTATATTATGTACATACTTTAACAAATACACTGTAATTAATAGATGATTCCATAAAATCTACATTATCATACCTTTCCCTCATGTAGTTCCTACTGCTCTTCTTCTACTACGTCCTTTCTCCCTTTCTTTTTTTTTTGTTTTTGTCATTTTTTTTCACAACCTGCATCGCAATTTAGATCTATAAGATCTTCAACCCTTAACATTTCTTGTTGAATCAAATAATCCTGACCTTGCTCGTTATCCTCGGTTTGTTTGCTTGAACTTTGACCTCTAGTGTAGAAGCATCCCGCTTACATTTGCTGCTAGTTATTGGAATTGTGCGTCTTATGTTTGATCCCCCTGCCATTATCTCCGTTTTCCCCTATTTTCATACATGATCAAAATTTGGTGTTCACAACTACTTGAAAATAAAAACTAAAACATACCTCGTCATCATTGTTGAGAACTATTGGCTCTTTGGTTGTTTGTTTTTCTCCACCAATTATAGCAGCTCTTAATCTTTCGTTGGCTCTGCTTCTTCCTTCGACTTTCTCTTTTTCCATAACTTGAAATGTTTGATTAATTGTAGACTTATCAGTTTTACACAAACAACCAAAGGGCGAGATTTTATTTCGTTAATCGTTTCTGTTTACAAGTCCTAAAAAGACGACGCTATTTTATGGCCCAAAAGATTTGAATCTAAATATTTAACAATAAAACTACATTTTCATATCTAAAAACCAATGTTAAATCTTTGTTTATTTTTGAAAAATAATGGAATATTTATATATTATATATAAATAGTTTTGTTTAGCATTTTTTTTCATCTCTTCAACGTGCAAACAAGAGTTAGACTAGATTGCAATGCATGGATTAGAAAAAAGTTTGGGAATCGCAATGCTATACAAAATTAGAAAATTTAAGCAGATTCCAAACTTGACCTTCCTCCCTTACTCAAATGAGTAAAGAAGGGGCTTCAGTGTCGAAAGTGTGGGAATCAGTAAAGGAGGGCTTAAAAGGACTAGAAGCAAGTGTTAAGATTCAATACCTGTGGAGAAATATTCGATGTTGTGCAAAATTCCTTGAAACTTCCGCATGAAGCTGTTGAGAAGGGGCTTCAATGTCGAAGGTCAAGCACTTGAAGCTGTTGAGAAGGTATTTCTTCTCTTGAACGATTTTTTGAAGAGAAATCTTTCTTTCGTCGAACAATTTTTGAAGTTTTCGAGAACCCTCACACCTACGTCTTGAGTTGAACGATTTTTAGGGAAAAATGTTTGGTTGAGCTTTTGGTTGGGGTCTTGATTTAAATGAATTGAGTTTTTGAAATTCATTGATTACTGTGTGAGGTGTGAGAGTGGATTAGACACTTTGTCAGAATGCATTGTTTAGTGTGTAATAGTTGTAGGTAGAGTGTATTTGTTGTTTTCAAACAGTTTTGAAACCTCAGACCTTTAGAATTCCATTGGGGGTACTTTTGACAATTGTTGATCATTATTTTTTAATTTTATATTCCATTTGCTATTTTTACAATTTTAAAAGTTTTTTCTATTTATCCAAATGAAAACTTAAATATTGCTATTTATCTAGTCAATCCTTTTTTTTTGTTCTTTTGTTTTTATTCTTTTATTTTTGTTTTTTTGTGAGAAATTGGAGTATATAGCAATATTTGAGGTTTATTTTGGAGTTCTGGCAAATTTTGATTTCAGTTAGAATTTTAACAAAACATGTGCCCCACACATTCCCCATTTATCTTTCCTAGTTTGCCCTTGGTGGGCCTTAAGTTTTCCTTGTCTTTTTTTGTCTAATGGGATAATCGAACTTTAATGTCAAGTTGATAGTGTAAGTTTTGTTGTCAATTGAACTATACCATATTTGATTAGTTGGGTTCAAGCCAATGCAACAATTTCTCGTACTATTACATACTCCTTCCATGATGTATTTGTTACGTCATGAAATGATATATTATTTTATTTCAATTGATTTTGTGTTACACAAGTTTTAAATGCTTTTTCGATGAGAAACAAAATAATATTTGTTAGTCATGTTTTATTCTTAATATAACATTAGAGTTTAGAGAAATTGCAATAGGTATCAAATTAAAAATAGGATTTAGTAACTGTCTCCCATTTTTGAAAATTTACAAATTTAGCAATATCTTGAAAACTAAAATCACGTTAATGATTTTTTAACAGGAATCTAATTTTAAACTTTTTCAAATTCCAAAATTATCTGTCAATGTGTACTACAACCACTCATCTTCACCTCTAGCATTTTCAATCCTCCATTTTCATCCACTCGTGGTTCCCTTGCGCAATTCATACTCTCCCTATTCTCTAATCCAATAGTGCAAGAAACAAGCCGCCCCCTTGATCGAATCATCGGAACATTTCTATGTATTACTCTATTTACTAATATGAAGGGTTTTTGTGTTTCCTTTTGTGGATGATTGGGCCACCAAAAACCGTTTAGACTGCTTTACTCCTTCAGCAGAAACTAAATTGTGGGATTATGGGAGAAACTCATGCGAAGGCGCTTGGGAGGATCTTGGATTAGTTTGTCGTTCATTTAAGATGTTGGGTCTTATATCCTAAAACTAGTAGTTTGTAAAAATTAAACATATTCTATTATCAAATAAAAGATGTTATTCAACATTTCTTTAATAAAGTATTGAATCTATTAATTGCATTCATAAAGTCTAAATCCAATAAACTAAGATCCATGACTATTATATGAATACTTGAACTTTATGTAGAGACATAGAGATGGATCAAGTTCGAGTAAATAGCCAAAACGGTCTATAATACATGATTAAGATTGGGTACCTTATTCTGGTAACACTATTGGATGCGGCCTACTCTGTAGCTGTTACAAGTTGTTGTAAAGATACTACAAACGAAGTGATCTAGATTCGTTTATGTAATGACATGAGGAGTAGGGGTGTCCTATGCAATGAGTTTGCATAAGATCGGACCAAGGAATTAATAACTCTTACTTTATAACGCTGTTTACTATATAAGACTGACTATTTCGCTTAGATGACCTAGGTAACTCGATCTTAATCCTGACCTAACTATGAACTCCTACTTATTCGAAATTATTCTTAGATTTGCATGGGTGAGGGTTGGCTCAACAATGCCGATTTAATAAGCCTCTCATTTTAGGGGCAAGACCGGGTAGATAGCTGGAGACATAGGATGCAAGAAAAAATTTATGCCTACCCGATTTAGGGATAGGAGAAAGGTTGTTCTCTTAAGTACTAAATCCAGATCTTGAACAAGAGGTCCCACCCTCTCACGGGCCTGAAAGGGATCTGGTTTAGTGACTGAATCACAAACCAATTGTTCATTAGAGAATCAGTAGGAACTTAAGGAACAAGACGTAATATCGGGGGTAAAACAACATATTGATCCTGTCGTTATTACAAACAACCTATGAAGGGTTGACTTACTAGTTATGGTTAAATCATATGGATACATATATATCTACAGTGAGGAGAGTGCAATTATTGAGCTATAATGGTATAACTTGATAATTAACAAATACTGATTAATTTGGTTTAAAGAGTTTTAGCCAATTAATCTTAATCGTTGGAGCAGGTTCATAAGGTCCCTCTACTAGCTCGTAAAACATGAACACCTTGAATTATTAAATTGAGTGAATTTGGAATGATATCAATTTGAAATGTTCAAATTGAAATTAGGGTTTGAATTTGGATAAGTTCAAATTCAAATTAGGGTTTGTATAAATAATATTTAATATAATAATTTAACGTTTAATTTATTGAAATTAAACGAAATTGGAGAGTTTATGATATTTAAATATTGATTTAAATATCAATTACAGAAATTAGAGTCATGTAATTTTAATGTGTGATTAATTTGATATTTTGATATTAAATTAATTAATTAATTAAATATGTTTAATTAATTAAAATTCAAATTAATTTTCAACTTTTAAATTTAATTTAAGAAATTGAATTTCGATATTTGATAATTATGAATTAATTAAATCAATTTTTGATTAATTTTGAATTAATTAACTATTGAAATGAAAAAATTGGAAAAACTGATGATATGGGTTTTGCCCACAAAACACCTTGAGTAGCTACATGATCCCATTTGAATTGAGAAGTAGGTGCTAGTCTTTGATGGTTGATGAATGCTTGCATGCTGAAGAAATATAAAACTCTCAATTTTAGTGAAGATCTCGATGATGCTTTAGCTGAAAAGAGTTTTTGCTACTTCATCTTCTTCTTCATAAGAACCCTCAATATCCTTCACCAAATTCACTCAAATTCGAGTTCCACCACTCAAATTTAAGACTGAGAATAGTAGAGAAGATCTCTTGGTGGTTCACTGTCAATTTGGAGTTGATTTGGAGTGAAGAGCAGCTTGGATTTGGGAGAAATCATCAAAGGTATGTTCTTCTTGAAACCCTCTTTTAAATTTATGAAATAACATGCTTTAGAACTCAAATTAAATGTAATTAGAGTGCTTATTGATTATGTTTGCTTCCGTTGCATGTTTGTGTATTCCATCATAAAAAATATATGATTGCTAATGTTTTTTCAACTTCAACATTAATACCAGCTAAAGCATTGGAACTATTCCTGCAATACTTCTGTGATCTTACGTATGAGATAACTCTACAAAGAGGAGCAAAGACAATGAACTCATTACACCTGTAAGAATATATTTTAACTGACCTTTTTTTTCTTTTAAAATTTTGTGACAGTCGTGCATTTAAACTCGAAAAATTTATATTTGTCACACCCTTTCCCAGATTATATCTCTTACCTAAAAGGAGGCGTGAAGACAACAAATATTACTTTTTCTAGTGCCATCCCGATTACAAATTTTATTCAAGTAATTATTCTATCTCGCAGCAGACCTCGACCACTTCCTGCAACCTGGACTCTTCTGTATCTGCCAGAAAAACATGAAGATAAAACATGAGCTTTTGAAGCCCAGTGAGTGGAATCATAATTCTATAAGTCTATTTCAACTTATAATACCATAACATGAGGTTACTACACAAACCTCCATCTTGAATGAAGCTTTTTTACAAATTTACCTACACGCACGGTAGATAATTAACATTTCACTAATTTTTTTCGCTGCAATATTAATTGATTTAAAGGAGACTAGTAAGAATGGGCAATAGGTATCATGAAAGAGTGATATCTGTTGTCTTTACGCCTCCTTTTAGGTAAGAGATGTAATCTAGGAGAGGGTGTGACAATGTTTATTGTGGTTTAATTATTGTTTTGAAATTACCTTTAGCATCTAACTGATTAATTCATTGGGTGACCTACGAGCTTAACTGGTATTCACTCTATTTCCCCTTTCTTATTTGTTTCATCGAACTTGATTGTTACGTTTTTGGTTATCAATTTGCCTTAACATTATTTCTCAACTTCTATTACAGAAAGCGTTGTGTATAAAGCTACAGTATTTTTTTTTTAATTTTTTGAGGGATATTGTAAATCGGGTCCCAGATTATGGTCATGGTCATTCTGATGATGTTCACGATAGGAAGAATTGGTACAATTTACTTATTTTCCCACTACTATTTTGTTAAGACCCATAGATAACTAAATTGCTTAATATCTTATTAAGAAACCCGTTGATGATGAGAGCAATGATTTTAATGATTTGAAGAAGAGCAAGATGGTAATTATTTTTACATCAAAGTTTTTCCTAAAAGAATATTATTTCAGAAGGATGATTGTGCTTTCCTCTTTTTTTTTTCTTTTCTTTTTTTTTTTCCTTCTTCTTCTTCTTCCTCTTCCATGAGGTGATTTTGTTAGGATTTGAAGAGATTGTGAAGTGTAGGTTCATCAATAGGGGTCTAATTTAGCTTTTCTTAGTTCATATTTTGGTTAGAGATTGAGTATTGTATCTTACGTCGTGATTGTTATATGACTGTCATCTTATTGCTATTTGATTGTCATAAGATTGTTATCTGATTGTTATTTAATTTCTATTTGATTATCATCTTTAGTATTATATACTTATATATAAATGTGAGTTATATTAATGTGATTGCTATTGACTCCTATCTAATATTGTATAAGTACTGTAGAGTTAAAGGACAAGAAGCAAAGGGTTCCTTAAATTGTTGAATTGACAAAGCACGCAAAGTGTAACCATTATAAGCATGTTGATCACAAAAGAAGAATATGTAAATTTACACATGTTTGAACAATCAAATTGTGGACATCAAAGATATCTTTATTATTTATTTTCTTGTGAGTACAATGGTGTATTGTTTTAGTAGTTATTTTTTTTTTTTTGTGTATTATTTAGCAATAATTATAAGACAGTAATCATGTATAATAATAATATGGTAATTAGATAATAATCAGCAGGCAACCAACTGATAATATAAAAAACGACTAATTATGGCAATCAGATGGAAAAAAGATATTCCTTATTATGAAGTTTCTTCTTGACTTAAATCGAATCTCAAATTACTATTGTTGTTATTGTTTTATTTTATTTTATTTTTTTAAAAAAAATTGTCTATTCTCTCAATTTTAATGGTCTCTTCTCTCAATTTTTAAACTAATCGACAGAACATAGAATATAATCAAATAACAATCAGAAACTACCAAGTAATTGGCCAAAAAGTAAAAGGTAATCAGATTACAATTAGAAGGCTAGGAGAAACTATTGACAAAAAATAGAAGTTAATCATATGGTAATTAGAAGGCCATCAAATTGGGAAATAGAAGCGCGAGTGAATTGTCTAAGTATAAAGAATCAAATATGGTTATATGACTGATATCTGATTTCTACCTGATTTGTGTCTGATTTCTATCTGATTTCCATGTGATTGTTATCTGATTGCTATTTGATTTCCATGTGATTTTCATTAGATATTAAGTACTTTATGATTTGTATTTGATTGTCATGTGATTGTTATGTGATTGCTATTTGATTAGTATTTTATTGCTATTTGATTTCTGTTTGATTGTCATGTGATTTTCATTAAAGATGAAGTATTTTGTGATTTCTATTTGATTATCATGTGATTACTACCTTATTGATATAACAATAATACATAACAATATACAAAATTTTGGTAATAACTTTTCATTATCGGTGGCTTTATAAAAAAAAATACATCGTGCTAATATGAAAGTTTAACATAAAATATAAGATAAAATTATATACAACATTATTCAGCATGTTATTAATAAAAAACATAAAGTCTAACATCAAAGTAAAAAATCTTCCAAAAGAAAAACATCTCATTTCAATTGTAAAATTTTTAAAGTCAAAACTAGGTGTTTCAATAAATGTATTTCGTGCCTTTTTTTTTTTGAAGATTTGTGTTTTTTTGCCATTTCCAAATCAACCGTGTTAGGGGTGGGTTTTAATTTTCTTTTTGGTTGTTCATTCCTCACTATAGGCTTATTTTATGAAGATTTCCTTGTTTGCATTCTATTTTCAACAACCTAAAAAAATAGATAATGAATTAGAAATAAATATGAAATAGTAATCAGATAACAATCGAATAACAAACATATGGTAATTAGATATCAATCATATTGTTGAACAAGAAATTTTGGACCAATTACAAATCGTCACGTAATTTACAAAATTAATTACGCGATTACAAATAATTAAATTTGGGATCAATTAAAGGGTGACATGTGTCCCAAATTGAAATTAAAAACATAAATTTACAAATTTCGATGATGCTATGTGTTTTCATCATGGATATTGGATTGAATAAAATTAATTTGGTTCAATTTGATATTATTATTTGGGTTAAAATCCGATTGAGCAAAAAAAATAGGCTTAATTTATTCTAAATGCCAAAGACCCAAATCCAAATAATTGGGTCCAAGGGCCAGGTCAACCAACCAAGCCCAAGCCCGCAAAGCCTACTAGAGAACTCTATAAATAGAGGAGATCTCTCTTCATTTGTAGGGGGTTAGCAATTCTATACTCTAGAGAGCCTAGAGAGAATTCTTTACAATCAGAAGACTCCTTGACATCTGAGGGATGAACTACTCCTTGAAGCTTAAGTTCTGAAGAGCTAAAGATTCTCCCAAGACTTCAACTTCAAGAACATCACGCAATCCGTTTCCCCAAGTCAAGCATACGCATTCAACTGAGAGTGAATCAGAGGATTAAGTACTAGAGATCGAACCACAACGATCAAATCAGTACAAATACAAGTTCAACTCCACGAATTAAGTTTCTCCGAAAATCTTGTGTAGACAAATTGGCAAGCTCGGTGGGATCATTTCTACCTCTCATCTCCTTCTCAACATTCAAACAAACTAATGATGCCAAAGAAAGCTGCACCCAAAGAAACTACTACAAGCGGATCCTATACGAAACCTAACACTCGAAGTCACTCAAAGGGGATCCTGCATGAGCAAGAACAATCCTCTATTATCGCAGAGAAAATCTGGGAATAGTTGATAGAAGTTTCTAAAGGCAGGATCTTCATCAAAGAAAATCCTTTGTTTGATGACTCTATACCTACTTCTGATTGATCGAAGAAAGAATCACACTTTGATGTAATGTCTGCCATAATGGCTGATATAACGGTTGAGTTGGCCATGGCAGGATGAAGAAGAAGATAAATCTCTTAATGAAAGCTGTAGAGAATCGAAATAATGAAATCGCCACCTTAAGAGATCAAATTTAGGCTTGAGAAACTATTGAGACGAGTCAAGCTCCAGCTACCAAAGCTAATGACAAAGGAAAGACTGTCATGCAGGAAAATTAGCCATAACAATCTACCTTTGTCAACTCCCTGTTAGTTCAACAACTGCAAGATATTATTACAAACTACAAGGACTCACTACGGAGGACCTTTGCAATCTTCTTTTATGTATTCCAAGTCATACACCAAGAGAATTGACAACCTCAAAATGCCAACTGGTTACCAACCATCAAAGTTATAGCAGTTCAATGGAAAGGTTATTCCAAAACAACATGTTGCTCACTTCATTGAAACTCATAAAAATATAGGGACCAAAGGAGACCTGCCAGTCAAGTAGTTTTTCTGAACATTGAAAGGAAATGTTTTCGATTGGTATACTGATCTAGAGCCAGAAATGATTGACAACTAGGAGCAGCTGAAAAGAGAGTTCATGAATTTCTTCTACAACACAAGGTGTGCCGTTAGTATGATAGAGATGAAAAATACCAAGCAACAAAATGGAGAGTCAGTCATCGACTACATCTATCGATGGAGAGCTCTGAGTTTGGACTGTAAAAATAGACTCACTGAATTATTTGCAGTGGATATGTGCACCCAAGAGATGCACTGGTAACTTCTTTACATTCTGCAAGGGATAAAGCCTTGTAGATTCGAAGAGCTAGTGACTCACACCCGTGACATGGAGTTGAGCATTGCCAATAGGGAAACTAAGGAATTTTTGGTTCTTAAGGTCAGAAAAATAAGGATGAAACGAAGCATACTGAAAAGATCATGAATGGTGCCACCAAATAATCTATGGTCGTTCATGCAACCCCAATGAAATTTTCCTCTAAAGGAGAAAAAAATAAAATTTGAAAGAAAATACAATGAGGGCGAGAAACTTCACCCAATTCTTAAATAAAGGTAGGAAAAGGTTTATCCGTTGCTTGATTCTGATGTTGCAGACGTGTTAGAGCAACTGTTAGAGAAACAACTCATTTAACTGCCAAAGTGCAAGCAACAAGAGCAAGCAGGAAAAGTAGACAATTCTATCTAATGTAAGTATCACTAAGTCGTTAGCCACCTAGTGGAAAAGTGTTATGTGCTAAAGGAGTTAATTCTAAAGTTGGCTCGTGAGAAAAAGATTAAGTTGGATCGAGATGAAGTGGCTTAAAATAACCACACCGTAGTCGCAATGACTTCAGATGTTCCAACATCAACTGTGCTTTATGATGAAAGAGAAAGTTTGGTCTAGTTTGGGACTTTCGAACCTATAGTTGTTCGGTTTTAACAAGTGATCCCGATGACAGATTCTAATAACAAAGATGAGCATGTTGACAACGACGATGATGGTGAGGGATGGATCCTCGTGACTCTCGAAAGAAAAGAAAGTCAAGTTCTACCCAAAAGAGTTGCACTTCTATCAAAGGTATATAAGAGGGAGCAAGACTCAGAAAAAGAAGGGAAAAAGAAGGTATGGAATTCCAAGCTCGTGCAGGAAGAAGACAAGAATTTTTCTCAACCTCGACGTTCAATAACGTTGGCAGACTTCCTCCCAAATAACTTCCACAACGATTGTTCAAATGAAGTACAAGAAGTTGCTACATGTCATGTTGTCAGCACAATAGAAAGTGATCGTTTGCGACCGCTAGGTTATGCGATCGTTTGCGTTCGCGAAAATCTGCTAAAAAAGGTGGCCGCATAGAGTCGGCGCATCAAGGAAAAAGCTTAATAAATCACGATGGGACAGAAAGCTGATGACGGTCGATTCCGAATTAAGTTGACAAGTCGTTAACGACACACTATAGCAACTACACTTATGTATTCGGTGACAAATATTCGGGCATCAGATAGAGAATTAATGACATCTCATCAGTGCAATCATTTGAGAGAAAAAGCTCTTCATCCTGAAGCTTTATAAATATCGAAGGCCGCCTTCGTTGAAGGAATTCGCGTAGTTCGGAGAGTTCACCATATAGAAGATAGATAGCCTCTATTCTTAGTTTTCTTATACTTAGAAGGCGAAAGCGAGAGAAGGGAAAAGATACTGGAAAATCATTCTGGTCAGCTCGAGAGAGTGCCAGGGAGTGTGGAAAGCAGAGAGAGGGCTGACTCTTGCGAGAGCAAGAATATCTTTTGAGCAGAGTAGAGAAGAATAGTGTAAAAGCCTTGGGAAGCAAGAAATTGCTACCAGACTCTTTATCTGTATTTCACATTTTCATTCTGTATTTTAATTTCATATATAGAATGGAACTTGCATTTTTACATCTGTTCACTCTCTTTACAATACGCATGAGTAACTAAACTTTCGAATGGGTTGAGAAGTACTTAGCTAACATGACCTAGGATCTTCATTGCATGCGATCATCTTGTCTTATATTGCGTCCTCACCCCTTTAGAGCTACTCGAGAGAGAGTCTAAAGAAAGAACCTAAGACTTGAGAGAGCTAGGTTAGAATCTAGACTTGAGAAAGCAAGATTAGATCTGCATAAGCAAGAGATAGAGACTTAGAGATAAGTTCTGTTTGCCAACATGCATCGCATGTACCCTAGAGATAGGTTATGGTAGTATGTGGTCGCCTTATGTATGTGTGTGTCATTCGTCATCGCATAGACAAGAATAGAGGCTTAGACGTAGGTCCTATAGACATCATCACATACATCGCATGCGTTCTAAAACTAGAAGCCATAGCATTTGCATTAAGAGATGAATTGTTGTTGTATGTATATAGCATGATCGCATAACATTAACGCATTCTTAGGAAGTGTTAGCTAAATCCCTTCTCAACCCGTTCCCCCGCATACTCATTGCATCTTTCGTATTATTAACTCTATTCTCAACTCCGTCGCATAAACTTTATACTTCAAACAATAGACCAACCAACGCATTGATTTATTTGTTACCCCAAGGTAATCGAAAATTACCATCGCATACTGTTTCCTTAGTCCATGTGTTCGACCCTGGGCTTACCAGACAACTCAGTAGGATTTATATTTGGATCTTACTGAGAAAACTTGCATGCACAACGCATATTCCACCATCGCATTCTACACCATTATTTCATCGCATTAACCAGGCATCAAGTTTTTGGTACCATTGTTGGGGACTACGATAATACATTGTGCTAACGGTAACTTTTTTATTTTCTTTGCAGACTCTCCGTCTCTATGCATTGCTTTTCCTTAGGTAAGGGAACAAGCAGGCGCTGTATGAGCAAAGGACAAAATCCTGAGCCCGATTACAACCTAGAGATCGAGAGAACTTTTCGAAGAAGAAGAAAAAATAGACGCCAACAACAACAACAAGAGAAAGATCCAAACATAGCAGAGTAACCAGAAGATAGAGCACCAAATGCAAATAATATCATGGCGAATTCCATCCCTTGGCGAACGACCACAATAAGTCTATCTGGGACTATGCATTGCCCAACCTCTATGATTTCTCACTAGGAATCATGAGGCTAGCTCTTGACGAATCGAGGTTCGAAATGAAACCGGTGATGCTACAGATGATCCAAACTGCTGGGCAGTTTGGTGGTAGGTGTGGCGAGGATTCGCACACCCACCTCCAGAGTTTCATTGAGATCTGTAACACATTTGTGTTCCCTAACATTTCCCCTGAGGAGGTTCGATTAACATTGTTTTCTTTTTTATTGTGTGACCAGGCACAAAAATGGGCTTATTCTCTCGAACCAGGGGAGATTACATCTTGGGAACAGGTAGTGGAGAAGTTCATAAAGAAGTACTTCCTTTCAACGGAGAACGCCAGAAGGAGGAAGTTGATCACCAAGTTTGAATAGGATATTGACGAATTGCTCAGTGATGCCTGGGCGAATTTAAGAGGCTGATAAGAGATTGCCTGCATAATGGCTTACCAGATTGCTTACAGATCGAAATTTTCTACCACAGACTGAACCCTGCATCGCAGACGGCTACCAATGCGGTAGCAGCTGGAGGTTTGCTTGATAAAACTTACGATGAGGCCAAGAATATACTTGATCGCATTTCTAAAAATCGTGAAGACTTGAGAGAAAGTAATCAAAGATTAAGAATCAAAGATAGTGACGTGAATAATGGGGCCATCGCATCCCTTGAAAACCAAATGACTGCGATGATAAATTTGATACAAGGAATTGCAATCAGTAGCCTAGGAATGCATAGTGGGCAAGTCAACGCAATCAACCAGACGACCACAAGTTGTGCCACTTACGGTGAAGACCATTCAGTGGAGGAATGACCAAGGAACCCACAGTCAGTCTATTTTGTGAAAAATAATCCGTTTTTCAATACGTACAACCCCGGGTGGAAGAACCACCCTAACTTCGCGTGGAAAAATCAACAACAGAATTTTCAATCAGTGGCGCAAAAAGAAGGGCCACAAGGATTTTTCCCGCGACCTAATGGTCAAACGCAAAATCAAGCCAGCCGTTCATAGGCGTCACAATCTTCATCTTTTGAGAGTTTATTGAAGTAATATATTGAAAAGAATGAAAGAGTGCTTCAGAACCAAGCGATGTTTATCCGCAATCTGGAAATTCAGATAGGACAAATTGCGGGCGAACTCAAGAATAGAACGTAGGGGGCATTTTCGAGTTCAAAAAAGCTCCTGTGGGAAAAGAGCAATGTCAAGTTATGACGTTGCAGAGCAGAAAGACTGTGGCGAAGGAAAAGAAGGAGCCTAGTCGGACCACTCCAATTGCAATGGAACCTCAGATCCCGTTGACTCAGGAAGAAATAGAAGAAAAGGAGGCGATGGAACTGGAGAATGTGTCCACCTCGAAGCCGAAAGAACAGAGAACCGTGAACATACAACTGCCACCATTCCCCTAGAGACTCAAAAAGAAGAAAAATGATGAGGTACAGTATCAACGCTTCATGGACATGCTGAAACAGTTACATATTAACATTCCATTCACTGAAGCGATTGAACAAATGCCCACGTATGCAAAGTTTCTGAAGGTCATGGTGACAAAGAAGAGAAGCATTGGTAAGTTTGCAACAGTGGCATGCAAATTTCAAAATCTATAATTCCACCGAAAATGTGCGACCCTGGAAGTTTCACCATACCCTGCTCAATTGGAGGGTTATACATTGGTCAAGCGCTTTGCAATCTCGGGGCCAACGTCAACTTAATGCCCCTTTCAATCTTTAAGCGACTGAATGTAGGGCAGTTGACGCCTACAACGGTGACTCTCCAATTAGCTGATAGATCCCTTGTGCATCCAGAAGGGAAGGTGAAGGATGTTTTAGTTACTATTGACAAATTTATATTACCAGTAAACTTCATCATCCTGGACTAGGAAGCGAACAATGATGTACCCATCATACTAGGACGACCATTTTTATCCACTGGTCGCACTCAGATTGATGTGTACAAAAGAGAGATCATACTGGGCATGAATGGACAAAAGCTTAGGTTTGGCATTATCCGAGCCATGAAATATCCTGAAGAAGAAGACCTCAATGAATCCGATGATGAACCGAGTTTGAATGAAGAAGAAAAGTCTGAAGATGAAAATGAAGATGAGGATACGACCGCATCCATAACAGCCTGTAATGCGATCACAAAAAAAACAACCAAAGAAGATGAGATGATTGCATCCAAAGAAGACAAGCTGACAGCGAGTGAAGAAAGAAAAACAACAAAACCATCCTTGAAACAATCACCAACAATAGAACTGAAGACCCTTCCAAACCACCTGAAGTATGCGTTTCTGGGGCATAATGAAAAGTTACCAGTTATTATTTCCTCTACACTTAATGAAGATTGAGAAAATGCGCTGCTGAACATCCTAAGAAAGTATGTAAAAGTAATTGGCTGGATGCTCGCAGACATTAGAGGAATCAACCCTGCATATTGGATGCATAGGATTCGTCTCAAGGACAATTAGAAAGGATCGATCGAACATCAACGTAGAATCAACCCTGCAATGAAGGAGGTCGTAAAGAAAGAGATAATCAAGTGGTTAGATATGGGAATTATCTATCCAATAGCCGACAGCACGTGGGTCAGCCTCGTGCAATGTGTGCCGAAGAACTGAGGGATGACGGTAGTCCCCAATGCAAATAACGAACTGATACCAATGAGGACCGTCACTGGATGGTGGATTTGCATGGACTACCGCAAACTAAATGTGGCGACAAAGAAGGATCATTTCCCTTTTCCTTTTATCAACCAGATGCTAGACTGCCTAGCTCGAAATGATTTCTACTACTTATTGGATGGATATGTCGGCTATAACCAAATCATGATTGCTCCTGAAGATCAATAAAAAACCACATTCACCTGTCCGTATGGAACATTTGCGTTTTGACGCATGCCATTCGGCCTATGCAATATACTGAGCACTTTCTAGAGGTGTATGATGGCCATCTTTTTTGAATATTTGGAAGATTCTGTGGAAATTTTCATGGAAAACTTCTCAGTGTATAGGCAAACATACAAAGTCCGTCTCAACAATCTGGAGAAGATATTGAAAAGATGTGAAGAGACGAACCTCATGCTTAACTGGGAGAAAGTTCACTTGGTGAAGGAAGGTATTGTGCTTAGGCACAAGGTCTCCAAGGATGGCTAGAGGTGGACAAGGAAAAAATTGAGGCGATTGAAAAGCTTCCACCTCCAGCGAATGTGAAGGCTGTCAGAAGCTTCTTAGGACATGCTGGCTTTTATAGACGTTTTGTAAAAGATTTTTCAAAGATTGCATGACCACTGAGTGCATTGCTGGAGGCAGAAAGAAAGTTTGACTTTGATGACCAATGCCTCAACGCATTCAAAATATTGGAGAACGCATTAACAACCGCACCTGTGTTGATCGCACCAGACTAGACACAACCTTTTGAATTAATGTTCGATGCAAGTAGATATGCGATGGGAGCTGTGCTGGTGCAAAAGAAGAAAATAATGTTACACCCGGTCGCATATGCGAGTAAAACCTTGAACCTTGCTCAAACAAATTACATGACCATAGAAAAAGCATTGCTTGCAGTGATATTTGCGTTGGAAAAATTTAGAGCTTATTTGCTGGGAACTAAAGTAGTCATTCACACTGACCACTCGGCGATAAAATATTTGATGACAAAAAAAGATACGAAGCCAAAGTTGATTAGATGGGTTCTCCTCCTCCAGGAATTCGCAAGGGGACGGAGAACCAGGTTACAAACCATTTATCTAGATTAGAAAATTCAGAAGTTGACCGCAATCAGTCAGAGTTGAACGCAACTTTCCCAGACGAGCAGCTATTTAAAATTGAAGAATTACCATGGTATGCAGACGTGGTCAATTTTGGTTTGTGGACAATTTCTCGAAGATTATATAGACAACCAAAAGAGGCGGCTCAGATATGAATGCAAATCATATTATTGGGACGAGCCAAATCTTTATAAGCGAGGGTCAGACCAGATTTTGCGCCTGTGTGTACCAGATGCTGCTCACCAACACATACTATCACAATGCCATGACTCACCATATGGAGGAAACTTTGGAGGCCAACGCACAACAGCAAAAGCATTACAAAGTGGGTATTTTTGGCCAACATTATTCAAGGACGCAAGGGACTATGCGATGAAATGTGACCGGTGTCAATGCACGGGAAACATTTCATGGAAGCATGTGATGCCCATGAACATCATACTAGAATTGGAATTGTTCGACATCTGGGGCATTGACTTCATGGAACCATTCCCACTATGGAATGGTCACAAATACATTTTGTTAGTCGTCGACTACGTTTTCAAATGGGTAAAAGTGGTATCATGCGCCATAAGCGATGCGATGGTAGTCTCCAGGTTCTTGAAGAAAAGTATTTTCACTCGTTTTGGCACTCCACGTGGTATAATAAGTGATGAGGGCTCCCACTTTGTTAATCACATCATCAGCAATTTACTGCTCAAATATAATATCCTCCATAAAGTGACCACCTCATACCATCCATAGACAAATGGTCAAGTTGAAGTGTCCAACAGAGAAATCAAGTTGATCTAGGAAAGAAGAAGGCGGTCGACTTTCTAGAGAAAATCTTTAGCTTATGCTTAAGGACAAGCATTGTTTTAAATTTGAGGGTGTGATAATGGACAGAAATGCACGTTATTACAGCGCAAAAATAGAAAACAATGAAGGATTGCGATAGTAAAAATATACAAAATTGCATCCAAAAGCATTAAGTTTATAACATTGTGATCGCATGCGTCCATTGCATTAAAAACAGCTAACTTATGTATTTTGTGCTGAACAAGCGTTAGCGCAAGGTAGAATTGCGATCCAAAGAAATTAACGCTCGAGCGCATTAAGAGATTGCGACCGCAAGGTTATGTGATCGTTTGCATTCACGAAAATCTGCTCAAGAAGGTGGCCACAAAGAGCCAACGCATCAAGGTGAAAGCTTAATAAATCACGATGAGACAAAAAACTAATGACAGTCGATTCCGAATTAAGTTGAGAAGGGAAAAGACGCTGGGAGATTGTCCTGGTCAGCTCGAAAGAGTGCCAGGGAGTGTGGAAAGCAGAGAGAGGGCCGACTCTTGCGAGAGCAAGAATATCTTTTGAGCAGAGTAGAGAAGAATAGTGAAAAAGCCTTGGGAAGCAAGAAATTGCTACTAGACTCTTTACCTTTATTTCACATTGTCATTCCGTATTTTAATTTGATATATAGAATGGAACTTGCATTTCTACATCTGTTCACTCTCTTTACAATACGCATGAGTAACTAAACTTTTGAATGGGTTGATAAGTACTTAGCTAACATGACCTAGGTTCTTCATTTCATGCGATCATCTTGTCTTATATTGCGTCCATCACCCCTTTAGAGCTACTCGAGAGAGAGTCTAAAGAAAGAACCTAAGACTTGAGAGAGCTAGGTTAGAATCTAGACTTGAGAAAGCAAAATTAGATCTGCATAAGCAAGAGATAGAGACTTAGAGATAAGTTCTGTTTGCCAACATGCATCGCATGTACCCTAGAGATAGGTTATGGTAGTATGCGGTCACCTTGTGTATGTGTGTGTCATTCGCCATTGCATAGACAAGAATAGAGGCTTAAATGTAGGTCTTATAGACATCATCGCATACATCGCATGCGTTCTAAAACTAGAAGCCATAGCATTTGCATTGAGAGATGACTTACTGTTGTATGTATGTAGCATGATCGCATTCTTAGGAAGTGTTAGCTAAATCCCTTCTCAACCCGTTCTCCTGCATACTCATCGCATCTTTCGTATTATTACTCTTTTCTCAACTCTGTCGCATAAACTTTATACTTCAAACAACATACCAACCAACGCATTGATTTATTTGTTACTGCAAGGTAATCAAAAATTACGATCGCATACTATTTCCTTAGTCCCTGTGTTCGGCCTTGGGCTTACCAGGCAACTCAGTAGGATTTATATTTGAATCTTGCTGAGAAAACTTGCATGCACAACGCATATTCCACCATCACATTCTACACCATTATTTCATCGCATTAACCACACATCAAGTTTTTGGCACCGTTGTCGGGGACTACGACAGTACATTGTGCTAACGGTAACTTTTTGATTTTCTTTGCAGACTCTCCGTCTCTATGCACTTCTTCTCCTTAGGTAAGGGAAGAAGCGAGCGTAGTATGAGTGAAGGATAAAATCCTGAGCCCGATTACGACCTAGAGATCGAGAGAACTTTTCGAAGAAGAAGAAGAAACAACCGCCAATAACAACAACAAGAGAAAAATCCAAACATGGCGGAGCAACCGGAAGATAGAGCACCAAATGCAAATAATATCATGGTGAATCCCATCCTCTTAGCGAACGACCGCAATAGGCCCATCTGGGACTATGCATCGCCCAACCTCTATGATTTCTCACCAGGAATCATGAGGCTAGCTCTTGACGGATCAAGGTTTGAAATGAAACCGGTGATGCTGTAGATGATCCAAACTGTTGGGCAATTTGGCGGTAGGTGTGGCGAGGATTAGCATGCCCACCTCTGAAGTTTCATTGAGATCTGCAACACGTTTGTGTTCCCTAACATCTCCGCTGAGGAGGTTCGATTAACATTGTTTCCATTTTTGTTGTGAGACCAGGCACGAAAATGGGCTTATTCTCTCGAATCAGGGGAGATTATATCTTAGGAATAGATAGTGAAGAAGTTCATGAAGAAGTACTTCCCCCCAACGGAGAACGCTAGAAGGAGGAAGTTGATCACCAAGTTTGATTAGGATATTGACGAATCGCTCAGTGACGCCTGAGCGAGGTTTAAGAGGCTGGTAAGAGATTTTCGGCATAACGGCTTACCAGATTTCTTACAAATAGAAATTTTCTACCATGGATTGAACTTTATATCGCAGACGGCTGCGAATACGACAACAACTGGTGGTTTGCTTGATAAAACTTACGATGAGGCCAAGAATATACTTGATCGCATTTCTAAAAATCATGAAGACTGGAGAGAAAGCAATCAAAGATTAAGAATCAAAGACAGTGACATGAATAATGGGGCCATCATATCCCTTCAAAACCAAATGACTGCGATGATGAATTAGATACAAGGAATCACAATCAGTAGCCCAGGAATGCATAGTGGGCAGGTCAACGCAATCAACCAGACGATTGCAAGCTGTGCTACTTGCGGTGAAGGCCATCCAGTGGAGGAATGCCCGAGGAACCCACGGTCAGTCTATTTCGTGAAAAATAATCCGTTTTCCAATATGTACAACCCCGGGTGGAGGAATCACCCTAATTTCGCGTGGAAAAATCAACAACAGAATTTTCAATTAGTGGCGCAAAAAGAAGGTCCACCAAGATTCTCAAAAGATGAATCCCACTTTGCAGACGCGAAGTTCTATCTAAAATATGATAATATTGAAGAAATTATGCCTGTAGAAATCCCTCTAATGAAATGAGAGGATAATCCAAAGCTGAAGTCATAGGTAGACACAAAAAAGAATGATGTGAAAAGGCAAGTACTTCTAACTTTCAAAAGAGTGAGGCACCCACTAGCCCTACAAAGACTAAAATTTTAAAAGATGAAAAAGCTACAAGTCCTCCAATCTTGTGATATGTTCCTTTGTTAAGATGAAAGAAGTGTGAGTTACCATTTACACAATGCTCAAGAGTTGTCAATAGAAATCACATAACCATTGAAGAAGTCGATAATTCAAAAGAAATTGTGCAAAGAACTTCCGTCTTCAATCATATCAAGCCTTTAGTTACTCGATCTTTAGTCTTCCAAAGATTGAGTATGGCGACGATAGAAGAAGAAAACCAATGTCCAACGTCTACTTTCACTCGAATTTCAACCTTCAAAAGGCTAAGTATCTTCACATCAAAGAAAGATAAACCTTCAGCATCTACTTTTGATCGTCTCAAAATGATAAGTGATCAACATGAAAGAAAGATGAAAATCTTGAAGACAAACAATTGCATGAAGAAAACAACAATGAGAAGATTCACAGTCGTGTCCCTTCACGCACGAAGAGAAAGTTATCTGTTGATATAAATACAGAAGGTTCCTTGATGGTGAAACCAAAACTCATCATATTGACGAATCCTACAAATGAAGAAGACGAACAAAGCCAGGATGAAATAAGAGTTTCTGAAGTTTAAATATAGAAGTTCTTTATCGCAAGAGCCTAAATTGCACATTGCTCCTGACTCGCATGAGTTTAAAAGGTGAATAGCAAAAAAAATAAAAAATAAAAAAAATAAATAAACTACATTATGACTTGATCCCTTTCTTCAAAGGTACGTAGGCAACTTAAATAAATTTAAGTTCAGTCCATCAAACAGTTTTAGAAAAATAAAAGAAGAAGTGGCATAATCACCCTAAGTTTGGCACTACAAAATTTGATGTTGTTCATACTAGGGGAAACACAGAAAATTGAAAATGTTCATCCCTAGTAAAGATGTGACGTGAGAAATTGAAGACACATGTTGTCTGCACTATGATGGAAAGTATAAGCGAAAAGCGGAAGCAATCAGAATCAATAAGCACTATAATTACATTTAGTTTGTGTTCTAAAAGCATGCATGAAAAGAATTTAAAAAAGAAGGGTTTCAAGAACTTATACCTTTGAAGAACCTCTCTAATCCAAGCTGTTCTCCACGAATTTAAGCCTCAAATCTATAGTGAACCACCAAGAGATCTTCTCTACTATTCTCCAACTTAAATTTGAGTGGTGGAACTCAGAATTGATGTGAATTGAATAAGGAAAGAGGAGGGTTTTGAGAGTAATAAAGCAAAAACCAATTTCTGCTAAAAAAAACTCTTGAAGTTCAGCATGCATGCCTCCTTTAATCCCTAAAATTGAAGCTTTTATGTATCAAATACATGCAAGCACTAGGAGATTCAGCTCATTGACACATCAAAGAGCACTTTGCAAATGTGCTAGGTGTTGGATTAGAGATAATCCACTTCAATTGCTCAAAATATGGATTTATCCACTATCTCAATCAATTTGTAAATTAAATTAATTTTCAAAAACCAATTAACAAATTCAATTAAATTAAACAAGTTTTAATTTAATTAAATCAAACAAAATTTAATTTCCAAAATTGAATTTCTTAATTTGAAAATGATTTATTCTAATTAATTAAACAAATTTAATTAATTAATTAATTAATTAATAATTTAATATCAAATATTAAATTAGCCAAACACCTACTTCATTCACGAAGACTTGTATGCAGCAAAAATCCTAGGTTCACCAGCATGAAAAAAGGGAAAATTTTAGCAGACGGTGCTGCTACAGTTGGTGGCGAACTTGCTTTATGTAATTAAAATTTAAATCAATATCTAAATATGTTTTAATTTCTCCGATTACGTTTAATTTTGATTAATTAAACGTTAATTATATTGAATATAATTATCCAAACCCTAATTTGAAATTGAACAATTCAAATTCAAATCTTAATTTAAAATTTGAGCATTTGAAATTTAATTCCTAAATTGAATTTGAACACTTTAAATTCACTCAATATACTAATCTAAGATTTACGAGCTAGTAGAGGGACCTTATGGACCTATAGATCATGAGCTCTAATGATTTGAGATTAATTGGCTAAACTCTTTAAACCAAATTAATCAATATTCGTTAACCACCGAGACACATCACTATAGCTTAGTAGTTGCACTTTCCTCACTGTAGATATATTTATGTCCACTTGATTTAACATTAATCAGTAAGTCGACCCTTCACAGGTTGTTCATAATAATGGTTGAGTCAAATATTGTTTTACCCCCGAAATTACATCTTGCTTCTTAAGTCCCACTAATCCTCTAATGAACAATTTATTTTTGATCCAATCCCTAAATCGAGTCCCTCTCAGGCCAATGAGAGGGTGGGGGCCCTTATTCAAGACATGGATTTAGTACTTAAGAGAACAACCTCTCTACTATCACTAAATCGGTTAGGTGTGAATTTCATATTGCACCCTATATCCCCAGCTATTTACCCGGTCTTATCCCTGAAATGGGAGGCTTATTGAGTCGTTGCTGTTGAGCCAACCCTCACCTATGCAAATCTAAAGATAATCCTAAATAAACAGGAGTTCATAGTTAGCTCATAATTAAGGTCGAGTTACCTAGGTCATCAATTTGAAACAGTCAGTCTTAAACAGTAAACAACGTTATAAAGTAAGAGTGACTTATTCCTTGGTCCGATCTTATGCAAACTCATTGCATAGGTCACCCCCACTCCTCATATAAACACATGGACGAACCAGGATCACTTTATTTGCAACACTTTACAACAAATTGTAACAACTACGGAGTGGGCCACATCGATAGTGTTACCAGAATAAGATACCCAATCTTATTTGTATACTATAAATTGTTTTAGCTATTTACTTGAACTTAATCCATCTTTATGTCTCCACATAAAGTCCAAGTATTCATGTAATAGCCATGGATCTTAGTTTATTGGATTTAGTCTTTACAAGTGCAATTTACATATTCAACAACAATTTTATTGAATAAACGTCAATTACATATTTATTGATAATAGAAAATGTTTAACATTACAAAGTGCGAGTTTTAGGACATACAACCCAACATATTATACTATATATATTGGATGCGTACAATAGGATCCTCGTGTGGAACCCCGATTTCAATTTCCCTACTTAAGCAGGTAATTAAGGGAATTAACTAAGTATAAGTTAAATCTTATGTTAAAGAGAAGGAAAATTCTAAGTGTTGAATAGATTTTCTTTGAGTAGCTTTGAGATGAGCCTCAACTAGTAAAAATTTGGCTAAGTATGAAGTCAAAGGACAACAATGCGTTTGATGTTAGGAAACATTAACGCATAAGGATCTAATAAAACTAAGTTTATAAAGTTATAAGGGATTAAGCATTGAAGCCAAGGACAACCATGCGTTGAGCAGGTGAGGTTTGGACGCATGTTGGCCGAAGCATTAGCAAGAGGCACTACCAAAGGTTGCTCATGCATTGGGATGATAGGAGGATGCGTGAGCGAGAGCGAGAATGCTAGACAATGAGTGTAAGGTACTAGGCATTGAGACTGGGCATGCGTGCTAACTAGTATGTGCAAGGTGCTGGGCGTTGGAGCATGCACGCAGGCGATCGCGTAGTTGCATATGGTGTTAAACGATAGCACTAGATGATAGCGCTACACGGTAGGCGATGGCACTAAATGATCAGCATAAGCGTTGGACGATAACACTAGATGATAGAGCTAAACGATGAGCTCAGACGCTCTATACGATAAGTGTAGATTCTAGACGATGCGTTAGGCGCGGGCACTGGGCGATAAATGCAAGAGCTATACGATGGGCGCTACACGATGAGCGTGAATGCTAGACGATGGGATGTTGCATGACAGATGCAGGTGCTAGACGATGGCGCTACACGATAAGAGGATGCGCTAGACGATGGGCGTAATGCGCTAGACGATAGGCGTCACCGCTATGCGATGAGCAAGTGATACGCAAAAGCGAGATCGTTGACAGCGAGTGATCACTAGATGATGAAGCTGTGCGATGGGGTGTAGGCGCAGGCGCTATGCGATGGGCTATGCTTTAGATGATGAGTGACAGCAAGAGGGCTAGATGATGAGCGACGACAAGAGATTACTAGACGATGAGCTAGGCAATGAGCGAGAGAGCTACACGATGAACTAGACAATGAGCCAAGTCATGGTGGGCATATGGTGAAGTGTCTATGCATTGCTAAGGCTTGCGGTACATAAGCCTTGTGAGGTTAGTTTGCATTGGTCTTGAGCAAGAGACTAAGGACGTTGGCAAACAACAAGGACATGCTAGCGTTAGTCATAAGGGATGCATTAGCAAGAGGCTAGGCGATGGNCTTGCGGTACATAAGCCTTGTGAGGTTAGTTTGCATTGGTCTTGAGCAAGAGACTAAGGACGTTAGCAAACAACAAGGACATGCTAGCGTTAGTCATAAGGGATGCATTAGCAAGAGGCTAAGCAATGGTAAGATAAACCATGAGGCGTTGAGTTGAGACCTAGCTTGACCCAAGGTTAATTATGCGTTGGTTATGTGCTATATGCTAAGGACATCTGAGGGCATGTGGGCGCATAGGTCAAGGCTTGAGCAAGTAGCATGCGTGGAAGAGTGTAATGGTCATAATCTTAGTTGAGCACATGAGCCAAGAGCCATGCGAGGGAAGAAAGATATGTGGCCAAGGACTTGCAATGTCTTGAGTTTAGTATGGCTCAAGTGATGCGCTGATGAGAAAGCCATAGGCTAATAGTGGCTAATCGAGAAGAGGTTAAACTTAAGTAAGTAGGAGGTGGATAGATGAGATCTCGTGCAAGTTGAGGTGGACGACCAAGGAAGCATGCAAGGAGGGGCTTATAAGGGAAAAGAAGACACTTTAGTGTTGTTATGTTAAGGAACTACATTGGCAAAAGGAAGAGAGAACGCCTGGACATGCAACCAAGTAGGAGGTGTCGGCCTTGGAGGGACTTTAGACGCCAATAAATAGGGCCAAGGACTTCTCTTCAGATCATAACTCGAATTCTCTTCAAAAGGCATTAGGAAGAGTGTATGAGAGCTAATAGGGAGTAGGTTATCCATTGATCATGAGGGGCATGCGTTGGTAGCAAGACCATACATTGGTCAAGTGGTTCCAAGAGGAGGAGATGTTGTCGGACAGTGAGACCATGAAGTAGCATCAACTTAAGATGAGGAGTTCTCCCAGACTACTGGCGCGTTTTGAGTGATTTCAAAGCCACTTGAAATCTCAAAGAGTCTAGTTTTCAAGGTAGGGCTGCTAGAGAAGAAACTCCAAGGAATCAGGCTGAAGAGTGAGGAAAAGACAGAATGGTGAGCTCTAGGGTAAGCTTGGGCCAGTCTTGATGATTTGATGATTTCGGCCAAACCACGAGGATTTCTAAGCTAAGAATTTAAGGTAAGATTCTTGAGACAATTTAAACATTTTTGCAGAAGGAAGAATCTCGAAATAAGATCTAGAACTATGAGTAATCTAAGCTTATTTTTTAATCTAGAATTTAGGGTTAAAAAGGAAATCTGAGGAAACTTAGGGACTTCAAACAGGAAAGTTCCTAACCAACCAAGGTGAGTGGTTACTCTACTGTTTGTATGAGTAATTTCTATGTATAAATGTGATTATATATATAGGTTATATTTGAAATATTGACATGATCGGGAAATTTTTTTTGTCAGGATTTGATTGTTGTTGTGTTGTTTTCATAATACGCGTAATTGCATTGGGAAACAGGATTTGTACTCGGGATACTCTTAGCATGATTTATGGATGCTTGGCGGTAATTGGCAGGGTATCTGGCTGAGATTGTCAGCGTACCCAAACATGTCTAACAAGAAATGTTGACATGTGCACGGCTGGTGGGTTATAGGGTATTGAGCTTGTATCCACGTTAGTTATTGCGGTTATTTGCAGAGAGTACCCGGGGAAAATACATGATCATGCTAGGGTAGTCCAGCTGACAGGTTGGGGAGATTACATTTTGTTATATGATTGTTGTTGATTATGGAATTGTTTTCCCATAAATGAATTTCTAAAATCAAAGCTATGTTTGTATAAAGCTGCCACTCACTGAGCTTTGTAGCTCACGTTTTCCATGTTTTATTTCTTCTCCCCCCCTCCCCCCCCAGGTAGCGGAGGTTAAGGAGTTCTAAGGTGTTACTAAGGTCATGGTCCGCCACGCCATAGTCACACTTCCGATTTTTTAGAGTTGTTGATGTAAACTTTGTAGTTAAGCTTGAAAGTTGTATAAATGTTGTACTGTTAGTAATAAATGAGTTAGTCAAACAACTGAGTGTATTAAGGTAGAGATGAGCAGTAGGTGTCACAAAAGGGTGGTATCTGCGGTTCTTCATGCCTCTCCTCGGACTTAGGAAGCAGGCTCGGGGCGGTATGTGACACCTCGCTAGAAAATTCAGTCGTCTTTCTGCTCATTTAAATAAGGAAGCATTGTTAGATGCCACTTGCTTCAAGTTCAAGGCATCGCCTACCGAAATTTTGGCACTTCATCTTCAACATTGGGGCTTCGCTTCATCTTCAAAGTTCAAGACCGAAGGTTGCTTCGCTTCATCTTCAAGTTCAAGATTGGAGGTTGCTTTACTTCATCTTAAAAGTTCAAAATCAGAGGTTTCTTTGCTTTTCTTCTTCAAGTTCAAGATCAGAGGTTTCTTTGCTTTTCCATCTTAAAAAATATTGGTGCGACTTTGCTTTTTCATCTTCAAAATATTGGTTTTTCTTCATCTTCAAAATATTGGTGCGGCTTTGTGGTTGCTTCACTTTTGCTTTCTCTAGTTATTATTATTGTTAAGACGATTTGATAATGTGCCAAATATAATGATGTACCAGAAGCTTTCTTTAATTGAATCCAAGTATAAATCCTAACAAGGTTTTCTGGTAAGTCCAAGGTCGAACACAGGGAATTAGTATCCTGAATGTTTTGAATGATTCCATGATCTTTTGTGGTGAAGTGTAGATAGTGTGAAATACTCCTCGACGAGGTTTAACTACATACAAGGTGATAATGATGAGGCGATGAATATGTTATGGTGTGTGGTGAAGCGTATGGGTGTAGTGGTTAAACAATCACTGAAAACAGCAGGCGATGTAGTGAAGATCGATAAGGTAGGGTTAAAAAGCTTCACCAACATTTTCTTGAGTCATACATAGGCGTCCACGTTTAACTTCTCAAAATGAATCCATCTCTCGGTGTTGAATGCCACATTTATGCTATTTCTAGAATGTATGCTGAGTTGATTTCATGTAAAAGATCTAAATTTATCTCTAAAGTTAATTCTTTCCTTGTTTTAGTAAAGTCTAAATTAATTACTCTCTGTTAGGTCTTAAAAAAAACCATGATTTCTATGCTAATTCCCTCAATTCAAGTTCAATTCTTTGTTTAAAATGTATATTTTATAGGTAAAATCTGATCCCGACATCAATGGAGTCATCACGAAGTATTTGGAGCTAAATCGAGCCAAAATAAGCCAAAAAAATCACTTAAGAAGAAGAGCAAAGCTAAATTACCATTCTACCCCTCAGTCAATGCAAATCAACACATTTCAGAAGTACTCGGAGCGTCGCAACGCTCCCAAAAAAACATAGGCCAACGCTGCCTCAATGCTACAAGACAGAAAACACTATTTTGCTGCAAAACAGGACAGCATCGCAACGCTTTATGCAGCGTTGCAATGCTCCAGAGAATGATGGAAAAATAAAAAGTATGTGCCTGCGTAAGCCAACGTCGACCTACAAATTCGTAAGGTTGCAACATTGCGACCCTCTTCAGTATAAAAGCTTCAGTTTCATACTTCAACAAGAGGAGGAACTTCATAATTTTTTAGAGAGAATTCGATTCCCACAAAATTAGAGAGCTTTTCTCTATATTTTTTAGAGAGATTCTGTCAATTTTTGTTCAATCTCTAGATATTCAATGTTGAATTCAATGAATCACTTGATGATTTTGCCAAACCATGAGTAGGTAATTTCTTTTCTTGGGGATTATGTTTGATTAATCAATTCTTGAGGCTTTTCTTTAATTTTCTTCTTACAATTTGTTGTTCTTAAATGTTCTTGCTGAAATTCGAATAAAACCTTTTAAGATTGAATTGACAACTCAATTTTTATAGATTTTTGTATGCAAAATTACATAGCTCCATAGCAATTTTATAATTAGGTTGCAAGAACTAGTAATCTTGAATGAGAATTTTGACTTTTTCCTATTTTCTTGAAAAAAATTTCCAGTTTAGAATATTTAAATTAATCGATCTTGATTTTAGTCTTCTTAATTTCAAGAATGTCATAGTTAAGAAAACCCAAAAAATTAATACAATTTAGGCATTAATTGTAGAATGTCTTTAGGAAACAATTATGAACTAAATTAGGGCTAATTAATTAACTGACTAATTAGGGAATTAAGGCCTAACCTTAATGAACTATGGAACAAATAAATTGAATGAATTCATTTAAGTCAATGATGGAATTAGGTTAATCGACATAAAATCCCCAAGATTCTTTTTCCATTGAATTTCTTGCATAATTTCTTTCATACTCTCTCTCATTTCTCTTATTACTAAAATTTTTCAATCAATTCTTGCATTTTTACTTTGATTTTTGGTAGTTTTTTTAGAAACAAACTCCACCAATTGTTATCTTTTTGAATTCAAAGTTCATTTTTTGCCAATTTATGGGGGTTCCCTTGGGATCGACCTCTTATTCTACTATTGCTACGAAGTAGTCTTAGCCATAGTTTGAGTCTTCTAAATTTTATTTGTTTGGGTAGATAGAACTAACGACACCTATTGTTAGCACCGAACACACTCTCGAGCAGTTGACTACATTCTTCCTAACCCAAGTTCTCACCAATTTAGGCGTTGAATTAAGTACAGATTAAACAAGGTGTACTTTTACGTATGCGTGCTTCTTAGATATGTTGGATTTTATCTTATCAACCCATTGGGAATAAGGAACATGGATGAGTGGAAATGATTGGTATTCATTTTTATTCGAAGAATGATATAATTCTCAAACATATAATTCTTAATACAACTATGTAATGAAAGATAAAATGTAAAAGTGATAGGAAGAAGTGTCAAGCCTTCAATTGTAATCTCTTGCTTCCTTTGGCTCTAATGCTATCTACTTGAAGTGATTGCTTATAGGGATGGAGGATGGATTCTCTTCTTTTTCCAGAGAAAAGGCTAAGTTCTCACTTAGAATCTTCAAAGTAAAGTCAAGGGGTTGAAGATGATGGAATTTTGACAGAGCTTCGACAATCTCTTGTAAAGTCCTTTGTCCCCTTGAGTTGTTTGTAGGCTATTTATGTGTAAAAAGATGAGCATTTTGAGCATCTCTCCAATGAAAATAAGAGACCTTTACATTTAATTCCATGTCTTGTTTCCATCTAAGCATGTCATTGGTTCATTGGATCTTGCATGCATGGGTTAAGGTCGATTACCAACTTGCTCGATGACTTGACAGTTTGAGAACCACGCTTGTCGTTTTATGACTCCCATTGCATGCTTTAAAATCACCGTGTGGTGCTTTTACACATGTAAGTTGTATCGCCTTTCTTTCTTTTTCACGATCACGACTGCAGCTTCCATTTCTTAAGAATACTTGCTTCTTTCAGCAAAATCTGCATTCAAAGATGTCAAAATGTTTAAATTTCGTATTGGCTTTTATAAGCAAGTGATCATGTAGCTTAGATTATTCTTAGAAATTCACCTCAAGTTAATGCATTTTCTTCTCAAACATAGTTATCACACCCCAAAATTTAGAAAAATGCTTGTCCTCAAACATATTTTTAGTAGTACATTCTAGATTTTGATTGATGTATTAAATTGACCTCTCAACATGCTTCCAAGTTCAAGATTCATTGGATAGACTAATCGCTTCTAAGTTTTATTCTATCTCCCATAGAAGGATTTCTTTAATCTATATGTGGCAAGCTTAAGTCTCAAAATACCTTTACTTATTTCTAGAAAATTTTATTCTTCCTTTCAAGAATGGGGATATGGTTCAAAGTTTACAAAAAGAAAGAATTTTCATATTACTCATCGTATTATTGAGTATTTATGTATTGATCTAGGTATCTTACCTTCGTCTTGGCTTGTCCCCATAAGTGTCATGCGGACACCCAACTACGAGCAAAAGCACTTTTCAAACTTAACTATTACCCTACAATTTTCTTTTAGTACAGACAGTGGAGTTGTAATTATTTTCTTTCTACATTGATCATGAGTACCACCTTTGTTTTGGCGTGCCCTCATGGGTGTCATGCAGACATTCAACTACAAGCAAGATCCAATCTCAATGTTATTCATTTCATTTATTTATTTTTTAAACAATGTGATTTTTTTTAAAAAAATTAAACGCCTTTAGCTCAAACCTCACCCCTCCAAATTTTGAAGGCAACAAGGTCCCCATTACTGAAATCGAGGAATGAGATTGTCATAGAAAAATTTTGTAAAAGAAGTTTGAGATAAAGCTTACGCACTAGTAGATGCAAGAAACTTCCTAAGGAAAATATCCTAAAACTAACATTCAAAGCCTAACCATTGAATCTTAAGGCAAGGTTAGCATAATTTTTATCATTGAAGTCATAATTGCAAACGCATCAAAACAAGAAGAAAAAACTAAAGTGCAATAAAGATGGACGAGGGACATGCAAAAAAGAAAGTGACCCAAAAATAGGAAACTTGCGTTGTATTCATAAAAATGATGATAATAACATGGTGATGAAGTTAGCATGCAACTAGTGGAAGAAATCAAGATCATCAAGCACTCCAATTCATCAATTTTAACATTTAAGAAAGCATGCTCATAAGGAAAGAGGGTTTTGAGATTAGCTTTGTAGAACTCTTCAATTCAGCAACTCTAGCTTAAATTTTCTCTTGAAAAGGTTGTGAACCACCACTTGATCTTCCCTACTATTCTCTAGGACCTTAGATGGGAAGGTGGATTCCAAAATGAATAGGAATTGAAGGGAATTTTGAGGCTTTAGTGTTTAGGTTTGAAGAACCTTTCTTTATCCAAATTTTCAGCAAAGATTGAAAATTGCATGTTCATCTCTAAGCTAAAATGAATTTGATCTATATCAAATTTAGTGTACCACTCTCTTGTCTCACAATTTAACACTAAAACACTTAAATTTTGGGTGGTGATCTTGGTTGACTAAGTGGGAAAAACCCATTTAGTCTGTTTTACAATTGAATTTTAAAATTTTGAAATAAAATTTCAAAAAATAATATGAAATTATAATTTAATATTATAAAATTTCATTAATTTTATACAAAATTAAATCAAAAATTAATTTCAAATAAAATTAACCTTTAATAATTAATTAAATAATTTAATTAATTATTTTAATCTAATATCAAATATAAATTAATTAATCACCAATTCCTAACATGAATCCTTATTCATGTAATTAAATATTTGAATCATATTTAAATATTATCTAATTCTCCAATTTCTTTTAATTCGATAGTTAAACGTGTAATTATATCGTATATAACTACGGAATCCCTTAATTCAAATTTGAACATTTCAAATTCTCTCATCACGCTATTCTAAGGTTTAGTTCGTATGTGAGCTAGTAGGGGGACCTAATGAACCTACTGATCATGGGCTCTAACAATCCAAGATTAATTAGTTAAACTCTTTACACCGAATTAATCAACATTCGTTAACTACCGAGTCACTCCACTAAAGCCTAATAGTTATACTACCGTCACTGTAGATATATTTTTGTCCACTCGATATAACCATAATTAGTAAGTCAACCCTTCACAAGTTATTTGAAATAACGGCTGGGTCAAAGGTTGTTTTACCCACGAGATTACATCTTGATCCTAAAATCCCACTGATTCTCTAATGAACAATTGGTTTGTGATCCAATCACCAAATCGAGTCACTCTCAGGCCAATGAGAGGGTGGGGCCCTTTGTTCAAGAACTAAAATTAGTACTTCAGAGAACAACCTCTCAACTATCTCTAAAAGCGGGTAGGAGTAAATTCTGTCTTGCATCTTATGTCCCAACTATCTACCCGATCTTACCGTTGAAATGAGAGGCTTATTGAGCAAGCGTTATTGAGTCAACCCTCACATATGCAAATCTAAGGATAATCCTGAATAAACAGAAGTTCATAATTAGCTCAGTATTAAGGTAGAGTTACCTAGATCATCATTTTGAAACAGTCAGTCTTAAATAGTAAACAACGTTATAAAGTAAGAGTGACTTATTTCTTGGTCCAATCTTATACAAACTCTTTGCATAGGACGCCCCACTCCCATGTTTTCACATAAACGATTCAGGACCACATCGTTTGTACTAAATACAAAATGGGTCACATCCAATAGTGTTACCAGAATAAGGTACCCAACCTTAATTGTATACTATAGACCATTCTGCCTATTTACTCGACCTTGATCCATTTTTATATCTCCACATAAAGTCCAGGTACTAATGTAATAGCCATGAATCTTAGTTTATTGGATTTAAACTTTACAAATGCAATTTACACATTCAATAACATATTTATTGAATAAACCTTAATAACATCTTTATTGCAAATAGCATATGTTTAATAACCTAACAAACTCCTACTAGGACTAAAACTCCAGTGGGTTTACATATATATAATTATATACAATGTTGAGTATAAGAGAATAAATACAATAAACTATGGCATCAGATGTCCAATAATTCTACCATTTTCCCTAGATTATTCTATCTTATAATCCTAGTCCCACTAGGTGACCCTCTAATACTTTAGCCAGAGAGCCTTTGTAAACAGATCAGCTAAGTTGTCTTCTGAGGCTATCTGCGTGATGATCACATCTCCTCGGTGTATGATCTTCCTGATGAGTTGGTACTTACACTTGATATGCTTTCTGCACTTATGGCTTCTAGGTTCTTTGGAATTTGCAACTGCTCCATTGCTGTCACAATAGAGAGTGATAGGCAGATGCATATTTGGAACCACTTCCAAATCAATGAAGAACTTTCTAAGTCATACTACTTCTTTGGCTGCTTCACAAGCAGCTATGTACTCCACTTCCATGGTGGAGTCAGCAATACAACTTTACTTTATACTCCTCCATACTATAATTCCTCCATTCATAGTGAACATCTCGAAGTTGATTTCCTAGAATCCACATCGGTCTGAAAATCAGCATTAGTGTACCCTGTAAGGATCAGATCTTTAGCACCATACACGAGGCATATAGTCCCTCATTCTCTGAAGATACTTAAGGATATTTTTAATGGCAGTCCAATGATCATATCTAGGATTGGACTGATATCTGTTGACAATTCCAACTGCATAGCATATGTCTGAGCATATACACAACATGGCATACATCAAACTTTCAACTGCAGATGCATAAGGAATTCGTTTAATAACCTCAACCTCTTGAGGTGTTTTAGGATATTATTCCTTAGACAAACGAATTCCATGTCACACCCCCTCCTAGATTACCCTCTTAACCTGGAAAAAGATATGACGGTAGTAGTTACTAGCCCTATCGTCAGCACTTACCACCTTTACCTTTTTCCTTCACTCCTGGAGTGCCAACCTGATAAACATTATTAATTTATGAAATTAGCTCACATCTGGAAAGCTCTACATAATTTTATATGATCACATGCTTAACAACCATGACACAATATATACAGACAAAATATTTACAGTTGGGCCCAAACTTTACTAACAAAACCCCGATTCCCTCAAAACATGTGTACATCAATATAGATCATTAACCTAAATTCTTTAAACTAGCCAGACCTTTCAGTGGCAAGCAACAGCAGGATCAATCTTGAGGAATCTAACCGTTACCTGGGAAAGGAAAAAATAGGAAACTATGATCTAGTTTCCCAGTGAGTGACCATAGAAATCATATTATGCCATGCTTCACATTATTATAAAACATGTTAACATATTGAGAAACATTTCAAGAAACTTCCTTTAAAACATAAACATGGTCTTAACATCAAGCTTCTGAGTAGAAAACTCATTAAACATCAATAAACATCATTAAACCTTAGTTGAGAACGAGCATACATCGCTCTAGCTCCCAACGTCTGTATCCGGCCAAGAGACCCATACTTCGGCCTCTCTTTGCTGGTATATGGCCTAGGAGACCCATACTTCGGCCTCTCATTCAGAACTACCTACGTGCATGTGGAGTTTACTAAGTATCGTCAACACCTTAAGTACTATTATCCAGGTACCTTCTCCGAGTCCTTCAGTACCGAGTTCTTCTCTAGCATCAAATAAAGCTTTAAAAGTAAAACATTTACATTAAGAGTCATTCAATCATAGCCTTTCTCCAAAAACACATGCTTCATCATAGGAACTTGAATTTTGTAATGAATTCACAATATACCTTGGCATGCGTTATAACATATACAAGTTGGAGAAGAAACGTTATGAAATTCATTAAACATTTGTTGCTTGAGAACGTATCAACTTATCATCAAACATTACTAAAATTGCATGGTCTTTTATGCACAAACATTGAAAACATTAAGTTCATTTTAGTCACTCACTACTCATCTGGGCTTTTAATGGTTTGTAGGCTTCTTCTAGTTCCTTTTGGCCTGAAACAACATAATTCCTTGTTAGATTCCTTAGAATTCCCATCAAGATGCTTTAAATAGTTTGTTTACTAGTGAAACCTTCATCAACAAGATCATCAATACTAATGAGACTGTCATCATGATCGAGACCTACCTCACGAGCAAGATCATCCTCATGAGAGGGGTGAGGCCTCTTGTTCAAGATCTGAAATCAGTACTTAAGAGAACAACCTCTCAACTATCCCTAAAAGCGGGTAGGAGTGAATTTCGTCTTGCACCCTATGTCCCAACTATCTACCCGATCTTACCGCTGAAATGAGAGGTTTATTGAGCCGGCGCTGTTGAGCCAATCTTCACCTATGAAAATCTAACGATAATCCTGAATAAACAGGAGTTCATAGTTAGCTTAGGATTAAGGAAGTGTTACCTAGGTCATCGTTTTGAAACAGTCAATCTTAAATAGTAAACAATGTTATAAAATAAGAGTGACTTATTTCTTGGCCCAGTCTTATACAAACTCTTTGCATAGGATGCCCCCACTCGCACGTCTCCACATGAACGATTCAGGATCACATTGTTTGTTCTAGATACAAATTGGGCTATATCCAATAGTGTTACCAGAATAAAGTACCCAACCTTATTCGTATACTATAGACCATTTTGGCTATTTACTCGAACTTGATTCTTTATATCTCCACATAAAGTCCAAGTACTCATGTAATAGCCATGGATCTTAGTTTATTAGATTTAAACTTTACAAGTGCAATTTACATATTCAATAACATATTTATTGAATAAACCTCAATAACATCTTTATTGAAAATAGAATATATTTAATATTACAAACTGCGAGTTTTAGGACATACAACCCAGCACATAACGATCACAAGTTTACAAAAATTATGAAGAAACAAGGAAAGAAACAACAAAGATATATAACACCCCAAAATTTGGTTTCTTCTCATGTGATCATCATTATTAGGTGGGGGAGGAATGTTATTCTATTGAAACGACAGAGGTTGTTGAAGTGTTGGCAGGATGTTTGAAGCAAGAATGCGTTGAACAAAGACGTCATGAATTTAATTCACCAAACGTTGTAAACTACTCATCTTGCTGTTGAGATTTCCTCTGAATGAAGTTTCGCAATTTAGCATGCCCTCTTCTTCATTATCCTAGCTAGTGTAGGATTTGATCTTGCTCGTGTTGAAAGTGGCATGTTGCTTACCTTGCTGCTGGATAACTTCTCTTGTCGCCTCCATTTGATTCACCAACGTTTTTTGCTTGTGTTGAAGATCGAACTATTGAAACGTCAAGCTCTATTGGTTGCCTGAAACTTGAGCAAGCATGTCAAGGATAGGCTGCATGACATGGTTGGTGATGACGGCATAAAAATCTTTAGATTCCTTCTTCCAAGATGCATCTCTGGCAAGCTAAGATGGTTGTGGATCATTTGATTGTTTGAGAGGCGATCGTGTCTCACCAACAGGCGATCTAGGCTGAGTATGTGAATAGGCGCCTAGATTGAGTAGGTCATTAACAAGCGCGGAGGAGGCAGATGGCACACCCCCTCCCAGACTACTCTCTTAGCCTAGGTAAGGACATGACTGCAGCAATTATCAACCCTTTCATGACACTTACTGCCTGCTAACGCTACTTAAATAATCTGATGCCACTAAGGCCAAATGAACATTAACCATTAAACACAAACATTTGTAGAGTTTACAACACCAGTATCATAAGTCCCAGCTCCTAAACTTAGTCCCTACATGAAACAACTACAACATGTGTACAAATATTTATAGTAACCACCTAGTTAACGAGTTAGTAGAACTTTTGACTTTAAGTGGCAGAGCAGATGCATAGCTATGCTCAAAGGATTTGATCGCTACCTGGGGAAAGAAAACATTTGAAAAACGGAGTGAGCTACTAGCTTAGTGAGTGACTTAAGAAAGAAAAAAGATTCTCATGCTAAGTCTCAATAAAGAGATCATACTGAAACATAAGTCTTTATAGTAACCTTATACTGAAATATAAACTTTACAGTAGCCCTGTAATGAAATGTAAAATTTCCAAGCATTAAACATGTAAAGTTGTTTTCATCGTAAAACATTAAACTGATCCTTAGTTGAGAGTAACCCTGCTATGGTTAAATCCCAACGTCAAATTCCTTAGTCAAGAAAGAGCCCTTTTGCTTAATCTCTAACATCAAACTACCTACGTGCACGTGGTTACAACTAAGTACTGTCATACCTTAGGTACTACTGCTCAAATACCTTCTCAGTGTTCTTCAGTATCGAGCTACTCAGATACCTTCTCAATGTCCTTCAGTGTCGAGCTTGAAGTAAAATTAGTCATACTAAGACTTACTCTTTAAAGCATGTATATCTAAATGCATTGAAACATGTCTTTAGAGGTACTAACGCATGCTTTGTGCATATGAGCACACATAAATAGAATTCCATATTCGATTTACTTCATGAATAACTCGAATTTTAAAGCTCATCTCAAGAAATTTCCTTCTACAAACTTGTTTATAATTGTCTAATAAAGCTTACCTTAAAATTTCAGCTTCAAACTTTTCATGGTTCGTCCTGGAGTCTCAATTCTTCATCGACAACTTAGAATCACCTGTGAACTAAACCTCTTGTCACTTTTTTCCTTCTCCAACCTTATTCCAGTGAGATCTTCCTCTAGTAACACTATCTCTAAAATTAGACTCTCAGAGCTTTCCAAAGACACCAAGAACTCTTAATTTTCACTGAGGAATTGTTCAAACTGACCTTTTGAAGTTCATCCTTCCTTTTATACTGCCTCCCATCGTTGATCATAAATGCTTAACTTGACACCTCTAGCTCAAGTGCACTTAAATCCAGAGACTAGAACAGCTGGTGCCCCTTAATCGGTGGTTAACAACGCACACCATAGTTCTCACACAAACCTATTCTAATGCATGTGTTTTGTACCTTGGCCTCCTCTCGGATTCAATCATCGCATATTCAACCCTTTTAGCTTTGCAAAGCCTGACCCATGCAAGCTCTACTCATCGTATACCAAGCTTGACCAATGCACAACCAGCCTTACTCCAGCGCACAACTCTAACGCACACTAAGTAGCCAGCGCCTTTCGCTCAATGCCTAAACTGGTCTGCTCGCACACAATGCCTCAATCATTTAGCTTTGCGCCTATCACATAGCTTTCGCTGTCGCTCATCGTGTAGCACTTACGCCCATCGTCTAGTGCATCATGCCCATCGTTTAGCGCTTACGCTTATCGTGTAGCGCCATCACCTAGTGCGTCGTCTAGCATCACAAGCAGCTATGCGATTCTCCGTGCGCAACGCTCCAACGCCCAAGTCACGCTCGCGCACACCCGATCCTGTCGCACGCATACTAACCTCTCAAGTCTTGGTTGCCGCATGCCTTGTCCACACATAAGGTTGCTTGCCCTCAACACGACTCCTCTTGGCGTGCATAACCAACGCATGGCTTCTCCTCACTCAGCCATACTTGGCTTCCTTAAGAGCCTAACTAACCTCAACAAATAAGTAAGGCCAATGCATGGGTTACACTTAGCCAATTTTCTAGCTTCACCCAAGAGTCAAGCTTTCAAACTTAAACATTTCTTCTAGCTTTTCACCCTTTTCCCTACAATTAAACATTACTTCTTACATTAACCTATTCACCATACTGGTCTCAGTAGTAAACATACACAAGTAGGGAAATTAGGGTTCAGGGTTTGCAGCGGAAGCGTGAGGAGTGAAGACTCCACAGGCCCCATAGCCTTTGCTTTTCTCGTCTCATTATGTGGAAGAGAGGGTGATAGGAATTGCTCTGGCAAAATGGCCAAAGGGGAAGGGCTTTGTTCAATTTCTACCTCTTCAGGGTGAGGAAGGGGATGCTCTTATTGGTTTTGAGGCAGCAGTGGATTTAGTTGTTGAGGAGAGGGGGCCTTTTCTTTTTTATGAGGAAGGGGAGGAAGAGATACAAGGGGGGTGACACTTAAAGAAGTGGCAAGCGACTCAATTTTTGGCTAGGAGCTCGTTGTGCCACCTTTCACCAATCTTTTTCTCTTTGACTGAGGGAGCTATGGGGAATAAGCTGCATGGGATTTCTGCATGGGTTACTTAAGCTTGACTGCTTCTCGCTGATGCATTGAGTGCATCAACAATCTTTGGAGATTGTGTTTGTGATAATGTTCTTGACGGGCTCCTTCAACTCATTTGCCATTTCCAGAATGGCTTACAAATACTTTATTGTCGTAGAATGAAGGAATATATATCCCCTTGATTTCTGATGCATACCACGAACCTGAGCGGCCATAATGGTTTCAACTTCCATGGGGATGTGTTGCATTATATAATATATGGCCATCACCCTATCTCCCGTGATTAAACTATCGTGGCAGGTGGGCATCAACTTCCTTTTGATGAAGTAAAGCCACATGTTGGCTTCAGGTGTGAGGCAATGTAAGGTTAAGGACAACAACCCTGTAGGTGATACATGTCATTCAACCTCAGGCTTGGCCACCACCTCCAAAATGTGTGTTGCAATTCTTCTTCCATGGGGTTGTGGATTATGCAGTTCCCTTCAACATCGGGGTTATTGGGCAGGTCATATAATTCATTGATCATTTTTACATCAAAGTGCACTATCAGCCTATAGATTTTCTCATAGTCCATTGTGCGATGAAAGTTATTAGCGTAGAAAAAAACTACTGAGCTTGATCTCATTGATGTGTGGTTTTCACAATAGTTCTATCACCCAAAAGCATCAACCACATCAGTGACCAACGCCGGCAAAGGACTATTAGCTGGGAAAAATCCCAATTTCAAGAGTAGCTTTGGTTGTCCTTCTACCTTTTATTTTTCTCCTTCATCAATTTCATTTCCTTTCTCTAAAGTAAGGTTTTTGGGTGCCCTCCTCCTCTCTTTTAAAACTTCTTTGTGCAACTCATTCTTTTTGTCAGTGGCTGTATGGAGGCTTTGGCCTTCATCTTTTCACTTTTTGAGCCCTTGCCTGAATTTCCCTATTTTCTCGACCAATTTATTGTCCAGATGCTCCAAAGAGGATAAGGGGAACATAGTTTCTCGTATTTCTTTTTATTCTTCAACCTCAACACGATTAACCTCAAGTCTAGTCACCTTCCTACCACCTTTTTCCTCACAAGCTTTCTTTCTTGGAGGCTCAGCAGCCGAGCTTTCTCCTTGTATGCTGACTCTCTTTTTCTTTGCATCATTCTCCACTCTTTCCTTCACTAGCCCATCCTTGGAGCATACTAGGAGAGGCTAGTTAGATGTCAACTCCTCAGGGCCACTCACCACAGGGACTAACCCATACGATGAAACCTTTAGTTTTCTATTCTTAGCATTCTTCTTCTTTGTAGCCTCATCCCTTCTAGGTTGTGTGAATTCTCCTTCTTCTTCTTCACCATCTTCCCTTTTTTCAACTTCTTCTCTTCGTTCAATACTTTGGAGATATCTCCAAAGACGTGTCTCTCATCCTGCCTTCTTACTTCGCTTGCACCCACCAAGTCTCTAGCAGTTACTGGGAATGGTTGCTGGGTTACACTCGATTCAGGACCATCAGATCATATCTCTCTATCCTCCTTGGTGGTGGAAGGTTTTGTTGAACGTTTCCTCTCGAATGGAGAAAATGATCTTGAAAGGGCATGTCGTGAAGGGTGGATTACCGTTAAAGACTCAACAATTTTAGAGATGGTTGGTTTCTGGGTAGATGAAGGGGCAGCAGATGGGGAAACTTAAATGACTTGGGAGAATAAGTTGTGATGTTTGAACTTAATAGCAGAATAAATCCTTTGAGTTTCTGAAGAAATTGGACGATAAACATTAGAAGTCATAGAAGGGCAATCCTGTCTGTGTTGAGAGATGAAAGGTGTAGAACTTTTGATTTTAGGGTCAAGTTTGGCTCCAGCAGGGGAAGAGACAATATTCTTTTGGTCAAACATGGGCACAGAGAGGAAATGGGAAAGTCGAGGGAAAGAAAAAGTGAATTTAAGCTAGAATGATCAACGAGCAATCATCGAAAAGAGCTGAGAGAATAAGGGTAATAGGAAATTTGAAAGAATGGAAATGAAGAGGGTAGAAGGTGTTGAAGTTGATACCTTAAATCTCATGGATCCTGTAGTTTGTAATTGTAATGTACAAATGATTTTAAATAAATATGCAATATTTTATTCAACATTTAGTAGCATTAACCCATAAAACCAATAAACTAACATCCAAGGTTATCTTATATAGCTTAACATCCAAGGTTATCTTATATAGCTTAAACATGTATGTAGAGACATACAAGTGGATCATGTTTAAGTGATAACCTAAATGGTCTGCAGTAGATGGATAAAGCTGGATATATACCTTATCCTGGTGACACTACAAATACGGACCGCTTTGTAGATGTTATAATTGTTGTAAAGTGTCACAAATGATCTGATACTGATCATTCATGTAGGGACATGTGAACAGGAGTGTCCTATACAAAATTGTTTGTATAAAACCAGACCATGAAATGAATAGTCTCTTTACATAATGTCGTTAATAGTAGAGACTTACATTTCACCGGGATGACCATAGATGACATGACCTGAATCCTGAGTGAGTTATGAACTCTTACCTATGAAGGCGGTCATTTGATTTGTATGGGTGAGAGTGGCCAGATAGCCGACTCAATAAGCCTACCATTTTGGGGATTCTTTTGATTGGGGAGGAACACAGCTACACAAGACAAAATTCACTCCTTCCCTAATGTTGGGGTAAGTAGATAAATTACTTATTTAAGGACTAATTCTGGAGCTTGAACAATGTGATGCCACACCCTCTCTTGACCCGAGAGAGGTTTGGTTATAATTGGACTATGATTTATTGTTCATTAGAGGGATCAATGGTACTTAAGGAGTTAGATGTAACTACAAGGGCAAGATAGTAATTTTGGCCCTACTGTACTTATGTAGGGTTGGCAATGGGGCCGAGACGGGGTGGAGAGGGGGTGTATTTTCCCCTATCCCCGCCAATTAAAGGCGGGGACGGAGACGAGGATTCCCCGCAGGGACCCATCCCCAAACTTTTTTTTAATATATAAAAATATAAATATATTTTTAATATATATATATATATATATATATAGATAATAAAAAAATTTAATCGAGGCGGGGAGGGACCCTGCCCATCCCCAACCGGGGACCCAGTTAGGATCCCCAGTTTGACCCTCATCCCCTGTCAAACCAAGGATTCGGGGTGGGGAGGGACCCTGCTCATCCCCGACCGGGGACCCAGTTAGGATCCTAGTTTGACCCCCATCCCCTGTCAAACCGAGGATTCGGGGCGGGGACTCACGGGGTCTGAGGCGAGGACCCGACCCCACGAGGATTTTTACCAATCCTATACTTGTGAGCAATTCATGAAGGATCATCATACTGTTGACTGGTTATATCTAATGAATACAGAAATATATTTGTAGTGCGAAGAGTGTAGCTGTTGATCTTTAGTAGAATAACCAACGGTTAATGGATGTTGGATATTTAATTTGGATAATTTAATTAACGAAGTTTAATTAATTATCCGAGTATCATTGAAGCTTCAATCTACAGGTCCATAAAGTCTCATCTGTAGCTCAACATGGATTATTGAGAATTAAATTTGGATTGATTTGAATTATTCAAAATAATTGAGGGAATTAATTGTATATGATATAATTAATTTAAATTAATTATATGTGATATAATTAATATAATGTATTTGATACATTATAATATAAAGTTTATTTTGAAAGGAATTAAGTATTCAAATACTAATTATATGGATGAGATTCATATAATTAAATTTAGTATAAATGTGATTTATATTAAATGTCATACATCATTGAGAAAAATAAAAACTATAAGTTATATTGTATTTAATAAAATATAAAAACTATAGGTTATGTGTTATATTTGATATAACATATAGTTTAATATATTGTATATGATAAGGTGGTTATCATATATATATATATATTAGATAATTTTTTAAATTATTTTATTAAATTATTTTCAATTAATTTTTCAAATTAATTAAGGAGGGAGTTGTAACTCCCTCCCCCTCTTTTCTATTTGGTGGAAGACGTGTAGGGTATGTTTTTGTTCAGTTTCCACGACTTTTCATCTTCTTCAATAGAGAAGATTACAAAGAAGGTCTCTGTGAATTTTCCCAAGACATACTCTCCCTGCAAGAAATGTCCTCTTCTAAAAAACTCTCACCCTCTTCACAAAATATACCGAGCCCACTCATCCTGTAATTCTCATCCCCTACAGAGAATACAAAGGACGATTTTGTGGTGGTGGTCTTCTTGGATTGCTATGTTCTTAGGAGTTTTTCGAATTGTTCATGACCGATCGAGAAGGAGATTCGTGAAGAAGTTGTTCTTCAAGAATATGTAATTCCTAACCTTAATTCCTTTTTTTGCATGTTGTAGAATTAGTCTGTGAATTGCATAATTTTTCCTTTGTATTTTTAGTTCTGTAAAAATTGGGAATTGCAAACGATCCCCGCTTCCGCAGTGGACCTCACGGTTCCTTCAATTAGTATCAGAGAGAAGGTTTTTGGTCCCAATTTTATTTTTCCAGAAATGAATCTACAATTGATGGTGAATTTTGCATTTTGTATTTTATTCATGTCGATGAATGGATGAATGTATGGTTTGAAATCTGTGGATGTTTATGGGAGTGGTCTTTAGATTTCTTGCTTTAATTTTACATATTTAGCTTGTAAGGGCCCTTGTTTTTGGGCATTAATTGCAATCGAGTCTGTATTATTAAAGTCTTGAGTCATTCGTGTTGATTCTGGTTATTTTCTGGAGAAAACAAGGCCCAAATCGGATGAGAAACGAGAAAATTGCAACGTAAAGTGGGCGACTATACAATAGGGTTGTAACATTGTACCCTAGCGTTGCAATGCTGCAATGTGGCGGACAGAACAATTTTTCCGTAGCATTGCAACGCTAGGTCAATGTTACAACGCTCCTTAGACGAAAAATTGAATCGGTTCGCGTGCGGTTTGGTTCATGGCTCAGCTGGTTTGCGTCCGGTTTGCTTGGTTCGAGTGGTCACGGGTGGTTCGGGTTTTAGGTAGTCTGATTCATGAGGTTCAAGGCCCAATTCACTTGTTTTGAATCGATTTGACTATTATTTGTAATAATTAGTTTTATTAAATTAATTAAAATAATATAAATGTTATGTTAATTTAATTAATGGTTTAAGAAGTCCAATCTCGATCCATAAATTGTTGTTTAAGTTATGTATTTGATGTATGGTTTAATTTAATTATATATGTCATAATGTATGCCATATAGTAAAATCCTACCATAAGTTATGCATTATCCATGCATCATTTATGTTAATAAATGTTATAAAATATAATTGCATTATCTAATTTTATAGCATGCTCATGCATCAAATAATATAAGTGTTATAATATATGTATATATGCATTAATAACATAGCCATACATCATTTATATTATAAGAGTTATAATATATAGTTTGGATGTATGGATGTGTGTATGTTATTAATTCTTTCATTACCTCAGTATATATAAATGTTATGTATGTTAAGTAATGAAAGGGAAATTGCATGAAGCATGACACTACTTTAGATAATTTTATAATTATTATAATTTTATTAAGTATGTCATTAACTACAAATGTATGATTTTAATTTGTTTCATTTATTTAATAATTGTTATAATTAAATGAAATTAAAAATTAAAATCAATAATTCAGAATTGCATGCAAACTTAAGTTAAAATCATTTTTTTAATAGTTTTAAAATATGATTCACATAGACCTAAGATCACAAAATTTCTAATGAGATTAGAAATTAGTTTAATTTTTTAAACAGTTTAATAAGATTAAATTGGTTTTAATTAAAAGATTAAATTTGTAGCAAACGTATCTATACGGGACATTTTTTCTAAGGCTAGTTCTGTCTAGGCTGGGGTATTGAAATTGCCGGAAATGGAACACCCCTACTTAGGAACTGACCTTGAAAGGTGATTTAAATAGATTTGTTACAAGCATGCAATTGTTGATTAAAGTTCATTAAATTGTTTAATAAACATTTATCAAAGTTGTTTAACTATCCAAAGTAAGTGTTACTTTTGGGCAAGTTTAAATAATCACTTAGTAAAAATAAGTAGTTGTTTTTTTCTAAGTTAAATTAACCCTAGGTAAAACACTCAATAGGAAGAAAATAGGGTATATGATACTCCATTTTTTCCTTTTCACGTTTCTCCCTCATAGTTACACAGTGAGATCTATACTCAGCCTTAAGGTACCTTTGCTTGTGTCCCCCTATGGGTGATATTTGTATAGGTCAATACCAAGGTGAATGGAGAGAGTGTTTATAGTAAGTGGGAGCGGGATGTGTGTCAACACATCCCTCAGTCTCTCTCATTAGTTTGTAGTAAATTTTCATGCTCGGCCTCGAGACACCTTTGCTTGTGTCCCCCTACGGATGGCATTTGCATGACTCTTTACTCAAACTCCATAAATGGATATGATTGCTTTAGTTTTTGCCTCAATTGGTTTTTCCCTATGGTTGGCTCATTGGGGCAGAAAATGTTAAGTTAGTTAACAATTTATGGACCGAACAATGATGACTGATATTTACAGGAACAATGATTGTTCTATTAAGATGGTCTCATTTCAGTGAAGGGGTACCTAATCCCCCTATGAAGACTTTTCCCCTACCTCACTAAAATATCATTACAAAATAGATGTTACATAGGGTGCATTAAATTATTTTACCAAACTTGATTGGTTTTTCAATTGGGTAATGCTTGAATACTAATATAAATAAATTGTTTGTTTTAGAAAATTTACAAAATGACTTCCACTACATTATACATGCTCGTCGCTGATAAATTAACATGCGATAATTACATCACTTGAAAGAACATGATTAATACAGTTCTAATTATCGATGACCTAAGATTTGTCCTGGTGGAGAAATATCCTCCAGTCCTAGCTCTAAATGTCGCTCAAAATGTTCGAAAGGCATGTGAGCGTTGGGTACGGGCAAATGAAAAGGCCTGAGCATATATCTTGTTAAGCCTTCTTTAAGTCTTGGCCAAGAAGCACGAGCCCATGATCACTGCTCGTGAGATCATGAAGTCCCCTGCAGGGAATGTTTAGAGAACCATCCACTCAGCTCAGGCATGACGCTCTAAAATACATCTTCAATGCCCATATGTAAAAAAGGGCATCTGTTCAAGAACACGTTTCCAACATGATGGTCCACTTTAATGTGGCGGAGATAAATGGGCCTTCCATCGATGAGGCCAGTCAGGTTAGTTTCATCCTAGAAAATTTACCTGAAAGTTTCTTGCAGTTCCGAAGCAATGCTATTATGAACAGGATTGATTACAACCTGTCCACCTTACTCAACGAGCTACAGACTTTTTAATCTTTGATGAAAGTCAAGGAACAAAAGAGAGAGGCAAATGTTGCCTCCTCTTCTAAAAATTTCTTTAGAGGTTCAACCTCGAGAATTAAGCCTGTGCCTTCTTCTTCTGACACCAAAAGTAAAAGAAGAAGAAATGTGGAAAGGGGAAAGTTAACCCACCAATTACTGCCCAGAAGGGTAAGAAGGCCAAGGCTACAAAGGGAATCTATTTCTATTGCAACCAGGAGGGACACTAGAAGAGGAATTGTCCCAAGTACTTGGTAGAAAAGAAGAAAGGTAAATATGATTTACATATTTTGGAGACTTGTTTTGTGGAGAATGATGATTTTTCCTGGATAATAGGTTCAATCGCCACTAACCATGTTTATTCTTTATTTCAGGGAATTAGTTTCGGCAACAACTAGAGGTTGGGGAGATGACGATGCGTATTGGAACTGGGCACGTCGTCTCAACTACTATAATGGGAGAACTTCGACTTTGTTTATAGAAAACTTATATTATATTAGATAATGTATATGTGGTTCCAAGTTTGAAAAGGAATCTTATTCTATAAAGTGCTTGTTTGAATAGAACTACTCTTTATCATTTAATATAAATAAAGTGTTTGTTTATAAAAATGGAGTATATATTTGTTCTGAAAATCTTGAAGATAATTTTTGAGCTAAAATCATCAGTAACTAAAGCTCTCCTAAATACTGAACTAATTAAAACTGCGATAACTTAAAATAAAAGACAGAAAATTTCTCCTAAGGAAAATGCCCATCTTCGGTACCTAAGATTAGGACACATAAATCTCAATAGGATTGAGAGGCTGGTCAAGAATGGACTTCTAAGCGAGTTAGAAAAAAATTCTTTACCTGTATGTGAGTCATGCCTTGAAGGTAAAATGACTAAAATATCTTTTACTAGAAAAGGTCATAGAGTCGAAAAACCTTTGGAACTTGTACATTTAGACCTCTATGGTTCGATGAATGTTAAGGCAAGAGAATGGTATGAATATTTCATCATTTTTATTGATGATTATCCTAGATATGGATATATTTATTTAATACAACATAAATCTGAAGCCCTTGAAAAATTCAATGAGTACAAGGCTGAGGTTGAAAATGCATTAAATAAAACGATTAAATCATTTTGATCTGATCGAGGTGGAGAGTATTTGGATCTAAACTTCCAAGACTATTTGATAGAGCATGGAATTGTATCCCAACTCTTAGTATCTGGTATACCTCAGCAGAATGGTATATCAGAAAGGAGAAATCAAACCTTGTTGGGTATGATTCGGTCTTTGATGAGTTATGCTTCCTTACCTGACTCGTTTTGGGGTTATGCAGTACAAACTGCAGCATACATTTTGAATCGCGGTCCTTCCAAGAGTGTTACTGGAACACCTTTGGAATTATGGAATGGTCGTAAGGGTATTTTATGCCATTTCAAGATCTGGGGTTGCCCAACATATATGATTGAGGGAAATCCTAAGAAATTGGAATCTCGTTCAAAATTGTGCCTATTTGTAGGTTACCCTAAAGGAATGAGAGGTGGTTACTTCTATGATCCTAAGGAAAATAAGGTGTTTGTGTTCATAAATGCTACCTTTTTAGACGAGGACCACATAAAAGAGCATAAACCCCGCAATAAGATCATGTTGAATGAGTTTTCCAGTGAAACTACTGAACCTTCAACAACTCTTGTTGAAAAGCTGAACACCTCAAGAAGAGTTGTTCAAGTTGGTTCATCTAGTAAGTTACATCCACCTCAAGAATTGAGGGAGCCTCGACATAGTGGGAGGGTTGTGAACCCACCTGTTCATTATATGGGTTTAACAGAAATCCTAGCTATCATAGCTGACAGTGACGTTGAAGATCCATTGTCTTACAAGAAGGCAATGGAGGTGAATGGATCAAAGCTATAGATCTCGAAATGGAGTCTATGTACTTCAATTTAGTTTGAGATCTTGTCGATCAACCTAATGGGGTTAAACTTATAGGTTGCAGATGGATCTACAAGAGAAAACTGGGTGCTGATGGGAAGGTGCAAGCCTTCAAGGCTAGACTTTTCGCAAAGGGTTATACCCAAATTGAGGGAGTCGACTATGAGGAGACTTTCTCACCTATTGCCATGTTGAAGTCTATCCAGATATTCTTGTCTATTGCCTCATATTATGACTATGAGATCTAGTAGATGGACATCAAGACTGCTTTTCTAAATGACAATCTTGAGGACTATTTATATGAGCAGCCTGAGGTATTCATAACCCAAGGTCAAGAGCAAAAGGTTTGCAAGCTTAATCGATCCATTTACAAATTGAAGCAAGCTTCTCGGTCTTTGAATATAGGATTTGATACTGTGATCAAATCTTATGCCTTTATTCATATATATATTTATATATTAGATAATTTATTAAAATAATTTGTTAAATTATTTTATTCAATTATTTTCAATTAATTTTTTAAATTAATTGAGGAGGGATTTATACTCCCTCCCCCTTCTTTCTCTCTGGTGGAAGACGTGTAGGGTATTTTTTTTGTTCAATTTCCATGACTTTGTATCTTCTTCAACAGAGAAGATTACAGAGAATGTCTTTGTGATTTTTTCCTAGGACATACTCTCCTTGCAAGAAATTTCCTCTTCTAAAAAACTTTCTCCCTCTTCCCAAAATACACAGAGCCCACTCCTCATGTAATTCTCATCCTCTACAGAGAATATAGACGACAATTTTGTGATGGTGGCCATCTTGGATTGCTACATTCGTGGGAGTTTTTTCGAATTATTCATGACCGATCAAGGAGGAGATTCGTGAAGAATTTTTTCTTCAAGGATATGTAATTCCTAACCTTAATTCCTTCTTTTTGCATGCTGTAAAATTAGTTTGTGAATTGCATAATTTGTCCTCTATATTTTAAATTATGTGAAAATTGGGAATTAGGAATGATCCCCGCTTCTGCAGGGGACCTCACGGTTCCTTTAGAAGGGACATAGTGGAGGGTTTTTAAAGGAAAATATGTGATGTGGGGGCTGACGTGCGTGACCGTGTGTAAAGGCTATCGTAAGTGTCATCATTAATATTAAATGTTGATCTGAGTCCATGTTAGCGCATGCTTCCACTTTCTAATAGATAAAACACTAAGTGTTCTATCCTAGGCGATGAACTAAATTGGGCACGAGCAGTGCGATTATTTTATGCCCCAATAATTCATTACTCCTCTTCTATTTAATACGATCATTTTTGTTTTCAGATTTCTTCTATTAAAAACTTTCCAAACTCTACTCAAAGTAATCACGATCAACCAAATAGCAATTCTCAAAACAATGAACTAAATAGAAAGAAATTAAAAGAAAGCAAGAAAAATTGAAAACTTCACAATGAGAAAAGGATGCATCCCTGAATAGGTGTGGTCGAGTTCATTGTAGGGATCATCCATGTGTTCTTCCTTTTTTCTGGGTCTACTAAGTCTACGAATGATTTCTCTCTATCGATGCCCCCTCCATAGTATGCCTTAATTCGTTGGTCATTGACCTTGAACGTGTTCATCCCATCTTCTCTTGACAATTCTATGGCACCGCATGGGAAAATCTCTTTGATAACAAAGGGGTCAGACCATTTTGACTTTAGTTTTCTTGGGAAAAGATGCAGGCGAGAGTTAAAAAGTAAAACTTTTTGTCCAACATAAAAATCTTGCTTACGAATGTGGCTGTCATGCCATGCCTTTGTCGTCTCTTTATAAATTTTGGTGTTCTCATATGCCCCATAGTCTCATAGCCTCCCCTGCCTTGCACATTCATAGGACCACAGAGGTCAGAATGCACTAACTTTATAGGCTCTTTGGCTCGATAACCTTTTCTAGGAAAAGGTCTTTTAGTCATCTTACCCTCAATGCAAGATTCGCACACCAATAAAGAATTTTCTTCTAACTCACTTAGAAGTCCGTTCTTCACCAACTTCTCAATTCTATTGAGATTGATGTGCCCTAATCGAAGATGCCAAAGTTAGGCATTTTCTTTTGCAGAAACCCATTGACGTTTATTTTGAGTTATGACAGTTAAACATCTCTATGTTATGGAGGGAACTTAATGCTAACGGTCTTAGCACATACAAGTTATCTTCTAGTTTTGTTGTATAGATCTCAACTCCATCCTTATGAATAAACACTTTATTCAAATTAAATTCCAGAGTATATTTACACTGCAACAAGCACTTTATAGAAATTAAGCTCCTTTTTAACTCAGGAACTACAAATACATCTTTTTAAATAAGAAATTTCTTCTATAAAGTCAACTGGACTCCTCCCATTGCCACAACTAAGAGGACGTGCCCGGTGCCTACACGCATCATCATCTCACCAGCCTCCAGCCGCCGCCAAGATCTAATCCCTTAAAAAAAGAACAAACATGATTACTAGTGCCCGAATCAATAATCCAGGCAGAATCATCATTCTCCACTAAGCAAGTTTCCAAAACTAGTAAATCGCATTTACCTTGTTTTGACTAAGCCTTGGCCGCCTTCTTCTTCTTAAGCCAGTGAGGACAATTCCTCTTCCAGTGTTCGTCTTGGTTGTAGTGGAAACACTTTCCCTTGTCAACCAATGTCAGACGCCTATTCCCTTGGGTGGCAGGTGGTGGGTTACCTAGCGCCTTCCCCTTCTCCTTACCACCCTTCTTCTTCTTCCACTTTTCAGAGTTAGAAGTAGAAGGTGCAAACTTCATTCCTGAGGTCAAACCTCGATGGAAGGTCTTTGAAGACGAGGTAACATTTGCCTCACCTCCCCTCTTCTCCTTACTTTTCAGTAAGGATTGATATGTCTACAACTCATTGAGGAGAGTTGTAAGGGTATAGTTCACTTTGTTAAGAATCACACTGCTAACAAAGTGCAGGAAGCTTTCCGGCAACGAATGCAGGATAATGCTAACCTGGCTACCCTCAATGTTCCTAGACCCATTCATCTTCGCCACATTGAAGTGGACCATCATGTTAAGCACGTGGTCACGAACAGAGGTGTCTTCCTCCATTTTGGAGTTGAAGATGTATTTCAGAGCCTCGTGCTTGAGCTATCCAAATAGTTGTCCGAACATCCCCTGCAGGGACTTCATGATCTCACACGCTAAGACCATGGGCTCATGCTTCTTGGCCAACACGTGGTTAAGACTGGCCAAGATATAGGCCTGGGCCTTCTCATTCGCCCGTGTCCAGCGCTCATAAGCCTCCCGAACATTTCAAGCGGCGTTAGGAGGTGGAATAGNCCTTCTCATTCGCCCGTGTCCAGCGCTCATAAGCCTCCCGAACATTTCAAGCGGCGTTAGGAGGTGGAATAGAAGGACGCTCCTCTGTAAGGGAGAACATGAGATCCTTGATGATTAGTATAGTTGTGATCATATGTTTCCAGCTAGCATAATTGTTGCCAGTTAGTTTGTCGATGCTAAGTAAAGCAATTATGGTTGTAGCCATTTTAAAACCGTTGCTGAAAAACGAACAAACTTTTATAAGTCTATGCTTAAACTACATTTTAGCACCAATTTTAGTTTTAGAAAAATAGTTACCATGTACCCTAAGTGAAAAGACTTCTATTTAGCAATGATGCCCTAGCGAGGCAGGACAAACGTCACTGGTGGGGTGATCAGATGCCCCTTCACTGAGATGAGACACTCTCAACCATTGGGCAGAACCAACTCTTGGAACTGCACCTAATAGTCACCATTTGTTCTGTCTAGAACTGTTACCCTTAACAATTTCACATAAGTGTAACCCCTCATTTTTGGCTCTTGAGTCCCGCCTTAATACGCCCATCGTAGGGAAAAAGCAGATTAGGACAAGAGACTAAATAACCTTATCCTATACAGGAGATCAAATAAAGAAACATGCAAAACTGTCAACCTATAGGGGGACACTTCCAGGGTACCTCGAGGCGATGCATAAAAACTTTATCCAACCTAACGAGAGAGACTGTGGGATATGTTATCGCATGTCCCGTTCCCACTTACTATGAACATTCTCTCCATCCATCTTGATATTGACCTACCCAAACACCATTCTTTAGGGGGACACTCCCAGGGTGACACGAGGCCGAGGATAGATCTCACGATGTGGACAATAAAGGGAGAAACGTGAGAGGTTTAAATGAAGCATCAGATGCCCCAAGTACCTCCCACTGAATGTTCTACCTAGGGGTTCATTAACTTAGACCATTCGGTACTGATTTTAATCTAAGTCAGTTTAATCCGCTAAAAAATAACTCGTCTTTGAAATCAAATAAGTTCAAGTAGTCATATTAAACTCTTTAATGGACTGTCCTCAAATTTGCATGCATGCATCAAATCTATCTAATTCACCTTTCCAGGTAGGTTCCTAGGTAGGGGTGTTCCATTTCCGTCACCTTGAATATCCTAGCCTAGATAGAACCCGCCTTAGACAAAAGGTCCCTTATAGATAGATTTGCTACACTTTAACCTTTTATTAGTCAATTTAATCCTATTAAACTAATTAAAAGATTAAAAAGCCTAGGTTGCTAATCATATTAGAACCATGATATTAAGTCTATCTCCATCAAGTTTTAAAACACTTTTAAAACCATGATTCAAACCTAAGTTGGCATGCACGTCTTTCAAGTTTTTAGTTCTAATTTCCTTATAACCTTTATAAAAGAAACAACTAAAACCACATTGCCACACAACTAGGTATTTATAATACTTATAAATTAAATCTATGTGACATGCTTCATGCAATGTCCGTTCATTACTATACATAACTTTTATATACAAGTAACAAACCAAGCAAACATGCTCCATACACCCTTCTACTATAACATTTATAATATAAAGATGCATGTCAATGCTTTATGCATGCATAAATATAACTCTTATATTATATGATGTATGAGCATGCTCTTACGTAATTTAAATCATGCTTCTCTAAATCATAACACTTATAATAAAGAGATAATGCATGACCAATGCATAACCTAAGGTGGGATTTCTTCTATATGGCATACCATATTACATATAAATAAACATACATCTTATGTACATTCACAAAGATTAATGGACTGGGATGAACCACCTCAAAACCGGAAAGAAAACTCAATCTATTACATTTTCCATCGAGCAAACCGGTTCACAGACGAATTGGGTGGGCGAAGTTCCCCATTGTTTAGTAAACGTGGCCAGGTATACAATCGTTTAGCTACAATCGAGTACCAATAACTATTCAATGAAGCATGAGGTACCCGATCGTTTAGCACACAAGAAAAAAAACATGCGAGTGCTAAATGATCACTCAACAATCGATAAGTAAATGATTTACCCCGCGATTGTGTAGTCAGGAATTAAGTGATGAAGCTTGCTGAGCTACACGATCGTCTACTGTGCGCACGTTAACCTGCTCCCGAGTATTATATACTCTACGATCATCTACCCCATCGTTTACATGACCCGACCAATGCCTGGTCGTCTTCATCCTCGAAGAACACCAACCCTTGCCTTGAAGCTTCTTCACGAATGACTCACAGACTCAAACAACTTTGAAATTATAGACTCGATAGCCGTTAATATGCCCAAAAACGCAGGGGCCCTTACAAGTAACTTCAAATGTAAAAGAATTTAAACAACCAGAGGCTTCATCTTAAAAAATATATTAATCCCACATCCATAAATTATTTAATGCTTAAACAGAGAGCAAACATACTTTTACCCACCGAGAAAGTAAATGTTATTCTTTGCATCAATGAATTTGGAATATCAGAACCTAGCTCTAATACCAATTGAAGGAACTCTTATAAAAGAGTACCTCTGAGCAAAAGCGAGATCGTTCCAAACTCATTGTGATAGAATTAATGCATTCACAATCAAACATAATATATATGCAATATTCAACAAATTATCGACATGCTTTGAAAACTAAACAACAAGAGAACGAATACATACCAGTTGAAGAACTCTTCTTCACCAAAACTTTTTCTCCTCCAAGGAATGCTCCTCTCGCTCTCGTTGGGAAAGTCCAAGAAAATCGTCCACTAAAACTTGGTCGTCTACCCACGAACGAACTCCACACAAACACAGCAACGAAAAAGACACCACCACTTAGAACTCTTGGTATTCTCGGTGTGAGAATCCAAGAGGTGTAGGCTCTGTTGGATTTGGTAGAAGGAAGGAGGAAGAGAAGATAGTATACCACGACCAAGCAAGTAGGAGAAGGTTGATGTCTATCATATAGACAATGCTTGATCGTTTAGGAAGTAGACAAGATCGACTAGTAAATAGGTTGTGATTGTATAGACGATCTTTTAGTAAACGCTCGGGCACGCAATCGTTTCGGAAAGAGCTAGACGATCGTTTAGCAAATCCTATGCGATCGTTTAGAAAGAAGCACGCGTGTATATGGTCATGTAGAAATGTTGACCTATCGTGTAGGCTCTCGGTTTGCTATGCGATAGGAAGTATACACCAAACTTGAGCGAATGACCGATCTCTTTGCAAAATGAAATCGATTTTCATTTTATTCTTCAGTTACGAAAACTACAAGCAACCTCCCACTATCACACGGTTACAGAGAAAATGTTGGCACAATTATCGTATAATTGTCCAAAAATAAATAATAATACAATCATATTATATTCATTAACCTATGGTTTAATATCACATCAAAGGCAACATATGAACCATAATCTTTTCTCCTCCACTAGATATAAATCATATTTATATCCATTTTCCTTCAATTAATGTATCTCATACATAATGTCAACCATATCATATATAATTAACCAGTTCAATCATATCATATATAATCGAACTCCCTCTTGTCAATATGAACACTTCAAATTGACCCAAAAACTGATTCTTAACTTGAATCCATTGAGCTACCAAGGGGACCTTATAAACCTATGGCTCGAAGCTCCAACAGTACGTGAATAGTTGACTAAACTCTTTAGCCATCTGTTAACTGCCAAGCATTCCACTAAAGGCTGACAGCTGCAATCTTCTTACCATATTTTTGTGTCCATCGGATATAACCAATCAATAGTACGATAACCCTTCACAGATGCTCGTAAGTACAGATGGGCCAATTTATCGTTTTTCCTTGTAGTTACATTTAACTCCTTAAGTACCACTAATTCCTCTAATGAACAATACAATATAGTCCTACTACGTGTGGAAACCTCTCGAGCCATGAGAAGGTGTGTGGCACCACATCGTTCAAGCCTTGGGATCAGTTCTTAAGGAAGCAATCTATCTACTTACCCTTGCTTCGAGGAAGGACTGAATTCCATCTTGTATAACTAAGTTCCCAGTTTCCAAATCAGACGAATCTCTAAAGTGGTAAGTTTAAGTCGGTGATCTAGTCCTCTCACCACTCCATGAAAATCAAGGACTGCCCTCAAAGGCAGGAGTTCCCAACTCACTCAGGATTGAGGTCATGTTACCTATGGTCATCCTAGTGAAGTGAAGTCTCTGTCATGAACGGAGTTATATAACAAGACTATAACACTTCGTGGTCTGGTCTTATACAAACTCTGTGTATAGGAGTCACAACACTTGTAACTATTCTACAAATCGAGTCGCATCTGTAGTATTACCAGGATAAGGTTTCCCTCCTATATCCATATACTGCAGACCTGTATGTCTCAACATACATGCTTAAGTTACAAATGACAATAAGGGATCTTAGTTTATTGGTTTGTGGCAAAGCAAATAAAACATCCAATGTTCATAGACAAAAGTGAAGATAATATCATATATTATACATCACAATCGTTTGTTCAAAACTGTGTTTACAAACTACAGGACACGAGAGTTTAAGGCATCATCCCCAACATTGTCCTCCCTCAAGTATGCATATTTCAGGTGTGCAGGTAATGGTTTCAACTCCAGTGTTAGCAGTTCTTCAAGCGATGGCTTGGTTTTATTCATATCTCTATTATTTAGGTCTAAAGATTCAACTTTCTTCTTAATTTTGGTTATGGCACTAATAACTTCGTCTTTATGTTCTTCCTCAAAGTCTCCTTTACATTCTTTTTCACAAGTCAATTCAGATTCAACTTCATTTTCTTTAAGTTTCGATTTCAACACATTGATTTGTTAATAAGTTTCCATTCCATCCGAATATTTCATTACATCAAATAAATTGAATTTGATTTCTAATCATTTACCCTCATTGTTAGTTCTCCCTTGTAAACATCTATAAGGAATTTCCCTGTGCATAAAAATGGTCTACCTAAAATAATGGGCATTTTCCTGTCCTCTTCATAATCCAGAATTATGAAATTGGCAGGGAATATAAACTTGTCCATGTTCACCAAAATATCCTCTATTTGTCCTTCTGGATATGCGATGGATCTATCAGCCAATTGGAGCAATACTATTGTTGGTCTTGTCGCCTCAATCCTTAATTTCTTGAAGATTGAAAATGGCATTAAGTTGATACTGTTTGGGTTGATGCCTTAAATCTCGTGGGTTCTATAGTTTGTAATTGTAATGTACAAACGGTTTATTTATTTAATAAAATTCAAGGTATTTTATTCGAAATTTAGTAACATTAACCCACAAAACCAATAAACTAACATCCAAGGTTATCTTCTGTAGCTTAAACATGTATGTAGTGACATACAGGTGGATCATGTTTAAGTTGTAACCTTGAGTACCTTATCCTTGTGACATTACGAATACAACCCGCTTTGTAGATGTTACAATTGTTGTAAAGTTTGACAAATGATATGATCGTGATCATTCATGTAGAGGCATATGAATGGGGTGTTCTATACAAAAAGGGTTTGTATAAGATCGAACCACGAAATGAATAATCACATTATATAACGCCGTTAATAATAGAAACTTACATTTCACCAGGATGACCATACGTGACATGATCTAAATCTTGAATGAGTTATGAACTTCTGCCTATGAAGATGGTTCTTTGATTTGCATGGGGTGAGAGTGGAAAAATCACCGACTCAATATGCCTACCATTTTGAGGATTCATCTGATTGGGGAGCTGGGAACACAGCTACACAAGATGGAATTTGCTCTTCCTTAATGTCAGGGCAAGTAGATAAATTGCTCCCTTAAGTACTGATTCCGGGGCTTAAACAATGTGATGCCACACTATCTCTTGGCCCGAGAGAGGTTTGGTCATACTTGGACTATGACTTAAGGAGTTAGATGTAACTACAGGGGAAAAACGGTAATTTTGACCCACCTATACTTACGAAAAATTTGTGAAGTGTCATCGAGCTGTTGACTGGTTATATCCAACGAACATAGAAATATATTTGTAGTACGAAGAGTGTAGCTGTTGGTCTTTAGTGAAGTGACTGAAAGTTAATGGATGTTGAGTAATTTAATTAAATGAGTTTAATTAAATATTCAAGTACCATTGAAGCTTCAATCTACAAGTCCATAAGATCCCCTCTGTAGC
>NC_052352.1:23012011-23034511 GCF_009727055.1 Benincasa hispida | reverse complement strand
CTGCTAGAAGAAAGATGGTAGAAGGCTCTTCACTCTCCCTAAACGTAAGTGGAACCGATCTACACAGCAAGACTACTAGTTTTCATATCCAGAGGAATGGAGGGTCCTTGAAGAACTGGTCCAGGCCGAAATCCTCCGCCGGGGATTGTCTCGCTCGGATTTCGATTTCCGCAACCTGGACCAGTTTTTGGATCAGGTCATCAGCCAGCATACGCAGCGCTTTTAGTTGCAGTAGCTCCCACGCCAGCAAGATACAGACGGCAAAGCCAAAGCAATACTAAACGAGCAGCCACTCTAACGAGACTCTTAGTCAAGCCTCAACGTCCTTATTGAAAACTAAAGTGCTAACGAGTAAGAAAAGGCCCCTCTCCCTCTCGGTCGAGCTGCTTCGCCCCTCTTTCCTTTTTTGTTATTGAAAACGGGGCAACTTTCTCGCTTGTTGCTTTAGAAAGATGGCAGGGGCGCGTTAGCGCCCTTCCTTCAGCTGCCCCCGCCCTATCCCGACCCGGAAGTTCGCTTCTGGCGACTAGCTTCTACCGCTAGCGCTTGGACTTGGAAGCAAGCTACAGCTACCTTGAATCAATCAATGAATGAAAAGAAAGAAAGCGGTTACCGAGGAATAGAAAGGGAGGACAGGTTAGTTCGAGGACCCGTTGGTCAAAGGAAAGGGGAGGTCCTGATGCCGGGACGGAGCCGTATGAGGCGAGAGTGTCACGTATGATTCCTTTGAGAAGGGTGTGATACCTCTGGAACAATCACAAACACTTTTTTGATTATGGATCTACTACAGAAAACTCAATGCGTAATCTTAGGGTCTTCGTTCAACTATTTCACAGGACTTTTAGGTCAAATGAAAAGCAGCAAGCCCATAGCATAGGAAGTTGTAGCTCAGTCTATCTTTCTGCCCATAATGAATGCCCAACGAAACCTACTCCACTGAATCGAGGTACTTTCTCGTTTTCCCGCGTGGATGACGTTCACCCAGCCCGCATTTTCTTTTGAAGGGGGCCAAAGAAATGTCTCCACCAGCTGCCAACAGTCTTTCTTCGGAATTCTACTAAACGGGTCGATCCTTCCCTCCCCTTTGTTTTAGCAACTTATCCTAAGGTCTCCTTACCAAGAGCTCCCCGGCGACGACAGAGGAACCGCCAGCTAAGGGGTCCGATTTGCCCTCTTCTAATGTTGCCAATCTGTTCGAGAATCACCAGGAATCTTCTTCAAAGCTCGATAGGGTCTTTTGATGGGCCAGTAGATCTGCAAAACGCACCGTAATTCTTCCTTCAGCCAGGCTCTGGCAGAATACAGAGCAAGTACAAGTATTAGTCGAATAGCAAAAATGTGTTCCTCGTCATTAATATGTTTGCTCGCGGTAATTGTGACCTCTCGGGAGAATCGATGACTGCATCAAAGATGCACTTGCTAGTACTAGTACATCTTTGAATTCTTAATTGGCTAGTTGTAGCACACTACGGAAAGTAAGCTACACTCACTACTACAGACCAGAGCGAGCTTCCAAAAAGGAAAGCTCAATCCGGCTTCTCGGAAAGGTTAATGCCCTAGGATTGGACTCATCCCCAGTTTCCACAGATGGAGGGGCGAACTCCTCAACAAAAGAGGTGCCATCTACTTCTACTTACTTTGGATACTCACTCAGGCCGTTCAAGTCAGGGAAAATACTAAAACGAGTTTGCCTTATGTTATGGCCGCCCCCCGACTTACGGCCTTTACGCTACTACTACTGTGATGTGAGCGGTTCAAATTGGTTTGATCTTTCCCAATTATCCTGGCCGGAACTTGCAAAAATCGTACGATGTGAAAGCAGATCAAGAAGATAATGGGACAAAGAAACAACAAAAAAAGAAATTGGATGGATATGTGTGAGTGAATGGAGAAAAAGATTGAAAAGAGAGAAAAGTCAAGCAAGAATGAGAACCAGTCCAAACTATCAAGGAAGAGAGCTTCAGGCAAAGAGAGATGGAACTCCGCACCAAGGGTGACCATGTCGTTAAGCAGGGCTTGGCTTATTCTATTCATCTGCACCACCAGACAGAGATTTGTTGTTGATAGGTCTTGATCGAAGAGCCTTGACCTTTCTTCCAGAGCTTAGCAGAATCAATTATACAACCAATGAGGGTCTCTATTATTTTCTTTTTTTAGGTTTATTAGGGTTTTTATTGGTTGGAACTTCCAGTTATCTTGGTAGGGATTTGATATCTTTATTTCCGTCTCAGCAAATAATTTTTTTTCCACAGGGGATCATAATGTCTTTCTATGGGATTGTCGGTCTCTTTATTAGCTCATATTTGTGGTGCACAATTTTGTGGAATGTAGGTAGCGGTTATGATCGATTCGATAGAAAAGAAGAAATAGTGTCTATTTTTCGTTGGGGGTTTCCTGGAAAAAATCGTCGAATCTTCCTACGATTCCTTATGAAAGACATTCAGTCCATCAGAATAGAAGTTAAAGAGGGTATTTATGCACGTCGTGTCCTTTATATGGAAATAAGAGGCCAAGGGGCCATTCCCTTGACTCGTACCGATCAGAATCTGACCCCACGAGAAATTGAGCAAAAGGCTGACCTTTTCTCGTATGTGGGACTCTCTATCTTCTTGGGTAGATAATCGATTGTCTTTCATTTTGATAGTGAGTTGTTTTTATAATAATAAGTAAAGTCAAGAATCATAATTGAACTGGAGGAGCGAAGCAGGATGGCTTGGTAAGCAAGCAACCTGTTATGTAGGCGCCAACTCCAAGTTCTTTCTCTTCTTTCTTTTTTAGTTTAGCATGAGTTTCATCAAAATGAACATATAGAAAGGAAAAAAGGAACAGAGGAATCTTGTATCAGACTAGACTCTTTTTGTAGTTGGATCTCCAAGTTTTTGGAATGCCCCAAATTCTACTTGAGCGTCCAAATCTGGGTCAATCCCAGCAAAGACATCTCTGAACACGATTCTAGCACCATGCCAAATGTGTCCGAAGAAGAAGAGCAAAGCAAACAAAGCATGCCCAAAAGTAAACCAACCCCTTGGACTGCTACGAAAAACCCCATTGCGCCCCTAGGTATTCTCTACCTACCCACCTGTGTCGGTTTCGGGTACAGGTACCCTTTTGTTGAAGGTCGTTCGAGCTTTTCCTGGGAGTATGGCATGGGTTACTTCAGCGCCATAGCGCCTGGTACTCGAACCAATTGGAATTCGTTTAATGGTGGGTTGCATTATTGTACTGTGTTTCATGTTGATGAATGTATGGTTTTACAATTATGGATATTTTGGGATTGGACTATATAGAATTTAATGCTTTATTTTACAAATTTGGTTTGTAAGGGCCCGTTGTTTTGGGCATTAATTTGCAATCGAGTCTGTAAATTAATTGTCCATGTCATTTGTGAGTCTTTTGGTGAATTTTTAGAGAAAACGAGGCCCAAATTGCAGCAAAATCGATGGAGTTCGCGACTATACAGTAGGCGACTATACAACAACGTTGCAACGTTGTGCCCTAGCATTACAACGATACGAAGAAATGGATGAAGATTTTTTCGTAGCGTTGCAATGCTAGGTCACAACATTGCAACGCTTCGAGACGGAGAAAATGATGTGTTTTGCTAGTGGTTCAGTTCATGAGTCAGCTAGTTCGCATTCGATTCACTTGGTTTGCGGCTTGGTTCGAGTTTTTTGTCTGGTTCATCAATTTTTTGTTGTAATAGTTAGTTTTTAATTAATTAAATTAATATAAATGTTATATTAATTTAATTAATAATTTAGAAATCCAATCTCGGTGCATATATTGTTCTTTAAATTATGCATTTGATGTATGGTTTATTTTTATTTAATATATGTCATAATGTATGTCATATAAAAATCCCACCATAGATTATTCATTTAATCATGCATCATGAATATTATAAATGTTATAATATAGTTGTCTGATTTAATTTTATAGCATGCTCATGCATCATATGATATAAATATTATAATATATGTTTACATGCATTATTGACATTATCATGTTTCATTATATTATAATTGTTATAATATATAGTTAGCATGATTGGATGAATGTCATTATAAATTTCATTACTTTATTATATAAACGTTAAGTATGTTAAGTAATGAAATGGAAATTGCATGAAGCATGTCATTACTTTAGGTCATTTTAAATTGTTATAACTTTTCCAAAGTATGATATCAAATGCAATATATGATTTTAATTTTTTTTATTATTTTATAATCGTTATAGTTAAATGAAATTATAAATTACAATCAATAATTCAAAGTTGCATGCAAATTTAGGTTAAAATAATTTTTTTAAATAGTTTAAAATATGATTCACATAAACCTAAGATCACAATATTTCTAATATGATTACAAATTAGTTTAATCTTTTTAATCAGTTTAGTAGGATTAAATTGGTTTTAATAAAAGATTAAAATTGTAGCAAATGTATCTATAAATGATCTTTGTCTAAGGCTATTTTTGTCTAGGCTGGGGTATTTAAGTTGACGAAAACAAAACACCCCTACCTGGGAACTGACCTGGAAAGTGAATTAGATAGATTTGATACAAACATGCAATAGTTGACTAAAGTTTGTTAAAATGTTTAATGAACATTAATCAAAATTGTTAACTATTGAAAGTAAGTGTTACTTTTAGGTAGACTTAAACAATCATTTAGTAAAAATAATTAGCCGTATTTTCTAAGTTAAATTAACCTTCATTCAGTGGGAGGAAAATGGGGTATATGATACTTCATTTTTCTTTTTTATATTTCTTCCTCATAGTTCACACCGTGAGACCTATCTCGGCCTCGAGGCACTTTTACTTATGTCTCCCTACGGGTAGTGTTTTTATAGGTCAATATTAAGGTGAATGGAGAAAGTGTTTACAGTAAGTGGGAGTGGGACGTGTGTCAACATATCTCACGGTCTCCTTCATTGGTTTTTAGTAAATTTTCATGCTCGACCTCAAGGCATCTTTGCTTGTATCCCCCTATGGATGGCATTTGCATGACTCTTTACTCAAACTCCATAAATAGATAGAGTTACTTTAGTTTTTGCCCCAATCGATTTTTTTCCTACGGTTGGCTCATTGAGGTGGAACTCTAGAAACTAAAATGAGGGATTACACTTACAATAAAATGTTAAGCTAGTTAACAATTTCTGGACCGAACAATGGTGACTAATATTTATAGGAACAAAGAGTTGTTTTATATATTGGTTAAGATGGTCTCATTTCACTGAAGAGGTACATGATCACCCTACGTTGGCTTTTACCTGCCTCACTAAAAAATTATTGCCAAATAGATGTCACATAGGGTGCATTAAATTATTTGTTAAACTTGATTGGTTTTTCAAAAGTGAGTAATGCATGGATTACTAATGTAAATAAATTGTATGTTTCAACAACTTTCAATATGGCATCCGCAACTTTAAATATGCTCCTCGTCGACAAATTAACTGGAAATAATTACGATCACCTAGAAAAACACAATCAATACAGTTATGATCATCGATGACTTAAGATTTGTCCTGGTAGAGGAATGTCCTCCAGTCTAGCTCAAAATTCCACTCGATTCGGGAAGCATATGAGCGTTCGATACGGGCAAATGAAAAGGCCTGAGCATATATCTTGGCAAGCCTTTCTAAAGTCTTGGCCAAGAAGCATGAGCCCATGCTCACTGCTCATAAGATCATGGAGTCCCTTCAGGGAATGTTCAGACTGAAGGGATGAAAACCCTAATGCATAGCGGAAGTCAAAATACAGAACCATTTCATTTTTCCAAATTGGCATTTAAAATCAAAACAATTTTGTATTGGAATAAAAGGTAATATCGATTAAGCATGCAATTCCTAAAAAGACTAATTATATGGGGGAAGAAACTTTACCTTGCAAATATTTTGACAATTCTATAGAATTTCTCTGTTGAATTGGGATTGGGCACCATCAATTGGAAATCTCCCTATTCTTGCAGGGAATTGAGGCCATGGAGAATTGTGAGATTCTCTCTTTTGGGATTTAGGAATATCACAGAACGATTTTTCTTTCTTTTCTCAGGAAGAATAAAACACATACAGAGAGCTTGAGAGCTTTTTTTTTCCTCTACAAAACAAAACCCTTTTGTTATAGTGATGGTGAGAAAGAGAGAAAAACATGGGATTGATCCCACGTTTCTCGTAACTTCCCTGAAATAGAGAGTTAATTTGTTTAGTTTAATTTAAATTAAATTTATTAATAAATCATATTTAATTAAATGATCATTTAAATCATATTTAAATGATTTCCTTTCACATAACCTATAGTTTTAATGTGCATCTAATTTACATTAATTTTAACATATAGTTTTGTTCTAATCAATTTAATTAAATTCAAAATTATTAAATTAGCAATTAATTAATCATCCAATTAAATATCACATATTTAATTTAATTTTCCATTTGAATCATATTTAAAAACATTTCTTTAGTTTAACCTATAGTTTTAATGCGCATCCAATGCACATTATTTTTAACCTATAGTTTTTAATATGAATCTTATTCATATCAAATTAATATTTGAACTCTTTTCAAATATTTTGTTTTCTCATTTATTAATTTTTAATTATGTCCAAAATTAATAATACAGTTGAAAATTAAACTTTATATTAAAATGTATCCACATACATTAAAGAATTCCCAATTTTGAACTTGAACATTTCAAATTTAGTTTAATGACAAATTACCGCAATACCTTTTACAAGCTAGGAAGGGGACCTAATGAACCTACAGATCAAAAGCCCAGCGATGTGAGAATAATTCGTTAAACTCATTAACCAAATTAATTAATATTCGTTAGTTGTTGGTACACTTCACTAAAGACTCACAGCTGCACTCTTTTCACTACAGATCTATTTGTGTGTCCATGGACATAGGCCAATAACAACAAGTTAGTCCTTCATGAGTGCTCGTAACACCAATTGGGTCAAATTATCATTTTATCCCTAGGTTACTTCTACATCCTTAAGTATCAGTGCTCCTCTAATGAACAACTTGTTTATGGTCCAACCATTAAACAGAAACCCTTCTCGGGCTAGTGAGAGGGTAGGGCCCTTTGTTCAAATCCTGGACACACCACTTAAAGAAACACTCATCTACTTACCCCTCGATCTTATCCCCAAAATAGTAGGCATATTGAGTCGATGAACTGGTCACTCCTCACCCATACAAATAAAAAGACAATCCTTTGTAATAGGAGTTCATAATATACTCAAGAGTAAAACTAAGTTGCCTAGGTCATCCTATTGAAATAGAAACCTAACTAGTCAACCGAATTACATCTAATGGTTACTATTTCGCGGTTTGGTCTTGTGCAACTCATTTCACAGGATACTCTCACTCGCGTGTCTCCTACATGAACGCGTTGGATCACTGTGTTTGTATCAAATATAAAGTAGGTCGTATCCATAGTGTTACTAGGATAAGGTACCCAATCTTATCCCTATACTATAAATCCTTTGGGTTGTATTTTGAACATTGAACCCTATATGTTTCTACATACAGTTCAAGACTCATAAGACAGCCTAGAATGTTAGTTTATTAGATTTTAGGGTTAATAAGACAAAATTAAAAAAAAAAACATCAATAACACTTATTGATAAAAACATTAATAACTATTTATTAATGAAAATCATTTAATTACATACACTCTTAACATACAGTATGCAAGAAGGGACCTCTATTCAAGAACACATTCTTAACATGATGGTCTACTTTAATGTGGCTAAGATGAACGAGTCTTTTATTGATGAGGTCAGTCGGGTTATCTTCATCCAGGAAACTTTGCCTGAAAGTTTCCTACAGTTCCATAGCAATGCCATTATGAACAGGATTGACTATATCCTAACCATTTTGCTCAATGAGCTACAGACTTTTCAATCCTTGATGAAAGTCAATGAGCAGAAGGGTGAGGCAAATGTTGCCTCGTCCTCTAAAAAGTTCTTTAGATGTTCAACCTCTGGAACTAAGTCTGTGCCTTCCTCTTCCGACACCAAAAAGTAGTAAAAGAAGAAAGATGGAAAAGGGAAAGCTAACCCACCAGTTGCTGCCAATAAAGCAAGAAGGCCAAGGCTGCAAGGGAATTTGTTTCCATTGGAACCAAGAGGGATACTAAAAAAAAGAATTGTCCCAAGTACTTGGCAAAAAAGAAGAAGACCAAACAAGGTAAATACTATTTACTTGTTTTGGAAACTTGCTTAGTGGAGAATGATGATTCAACCTGGATAATAGATTCAAATGCCACTAACCATGTTTATTTTTCATTTCAAGGAATTAGTTCCTAACGGCAACTAGAAGCTGGGGAAATGACGATGCGTATTGGAAATAGGCACGTCGTCTCAACTACAGCAGTGGGAGGATTTTTACTTTACTTACAGAAATCATGTATTTTATTAAATAATGTATATGTTGTTCCAAGCTAGAAAAGGAAGCTGATTTCTGCAAAATGTTTGCTTAAATAGAACTACTCTTTAAATTTTAATGTAAATAAAGTGTTTGTTTACAAGAATGGAGTACATATTTGTTCTGCAAATCTTGAAGATAATCTTTATGTGCTAAGACCATTAGCGACAAAAACTCTCATAAATATTGAACTGTTTAAAACTGCAGTATCTCAGAACAAAAGACATAAAATTTCTCCTAAAGAAAATGCCCATCTTTGGCACCTAAGTTTAGGACACATAAATCTCAATAAGATTGAGGGACCGGTTAAGAATGGACTTCTAAGTGAGTTAGAAAAAAAAAATCTTTACTTGTATGTGAGTCATGCCTTGAAGGCAAAATGACTAAAAGATATTTTATTGGAAAAGGTCATAGGGCCAAAGAACCCTTAGAACTTATACATTCAGGCCTTTATGGTCCGATGAATGTTAAGGCAAGAGAAGGTTTCGAATATTTCATCACTTACTGATGATTATTCTAGATATAGGTATGTTTATTTAATACAACATAAGTCTACAACCCTTGAAAAGTTCGAGTACAAGACTGAAGTTGAAAATGCATTAACTAAAACAATTAAAACATATCGATCTGATCGAGGTGGAGAATATATGGATCTGAAATTCCAAGACTATTTAATAGAATATGGAATTATATCCCAACTCTTGGTACCTGGTACAACTCAGTAGAATGGTGTATCAGAAAGGAGAAATCGAACCCTGTTGGATATGGTTCGGTCTATAATGAGTTATGCTTTCTTAATTGACTTGTTTTGGGTTATGCGGTATAGATTGCAGCTTACATTTTGAACTATGTTCCATCTAAAAGTGTTACTGGAACATATTTGGAACTATGGAATGGTCGTAAAGGTAATTTCTACCATTTCAGGATCTAAGGTTACCCAACATATGTGCTTGAGGCAAATTCTAAGAAATTGGAACCTCGCTGCCTATTTGTAGGTTACCCTAAAGGAACGAGAGATGGTTACTTCTACGATCCTAAAGATAATAAAGTATTTGTGTCGACAAGCACTACCTTTTTAGAAAAGGACCACATAAGGGAGCATAAGCCTCGTAGTAAGATAGCATTAAATGAACTTTCCAATGAAACTACTAAACTTTCAACAAGCATTGTTGAATAACCCAATACCTCAACAAAATTTGTTGAATTTGGTTCATCTAGTAAGTCAAATCCACCTCAAACATTGAGGGAGCCTTGATGCAGTGGGAAGGTTGTGAACCTGCTGATTAGTTATACAGGTTTAACAGAAACTCTAGCTATCGTAGCTGACAGAGATGTTGGTGATTGCTGTAGTTTTAAAGTGTTCACGTTCTAAGATTTTTTCGTGATCAGTTGGAGAAGGAATTCGTGAAGATTAATTGGTTCTTCAAGGATAAGTTATCCTTAAACCATAACCTCTTCTCAGTTTAATTAAGCATGCTGTAAAATTTTTTGTTATGCATAATGTTCCTCTGTAATTTTACTTCTCTATGAAATTTAAAATTGGGACACGATCCATGCTTCTGCATCAGACCTCACAGTTCTTCTAATACTAGCTCCTAAGTCACACAGGCGTGACCCAAGTTAATCCCTCCAATAGAGCAAGGGACTATGAAGCTTCCCGGATCCTTCAGGAATATCTCTCTTGAAGAAATCACTAGTTTCTTGCATTAGAGCCACTATTTTAAGCTCATTCAACCTTCGCTTCTTTGATAAAATGTCTTTAAGAAACTTTACGTAGGAACACATTTGCTCTAATGCCTCAACCAAAGGTATATTCACATGCAGTTGCTTCAAGATATAAAGAAAGCAATGAAACTGATTTTCATCCTTTTTCTTCTTTAGTCATTAAGGAAAAGGGGGTTGTGGTCGTGTGTCTGAGGTCAAGATGTCTGTAGAAGATTTTCTACAACCATCGACTTGCTCTTTCCCTTCTTCTTCCTTTTCCTTAGTTGCGTTGAGTCATTCTTATCCAAATCTAAAGTTGGTGAGCCTGTTGATTGTTCCAAGATCTGTGGTTCAAAAATTACTTTGGTGTGGTTGGTTGATTGCCTTGCTATCGATTTTACAGATCTGATTTGTCATTTGGGGATTTACCACTTCGCAATGTCACAACATGACAATGCTTCTTTCTTGTATTGTATGGATCTTCCATATTACTCGATAAGGAACCAACAATCTGGCCTTCAATTCACCAGCGAGTTGACCCATTTGTATTTCAAGGCTACGAATTGAGGAAGCATGACCTTGCAAAAGAGCATCAATTTTCTGCAAATATTCTTTTAACAGGTTTTCTATTAAAGATGATGATGAACTGGCCATCTGTGTGTGTTGGTGGTGATGTTCCTGTTGTTGGGGTTGATGCCCTAAATCTCGTAGGGTTCTGTAGTTTATAAACTTGTATGGACAAACATTTTAGTGATAAATAATATACGATATTTTATTCACTTCTATCTATGAAATATATGATATTTTAGTTGCATTAATCACAAACCAATAAACTAAGATCCATGGTTATCGTTGTAACTTAAACATGTATGTGAAGACATACAAGTGGATCGTGTTTGAGTGATAACCTAAATGGTTTGTAGTATATGGATAAGGCGGGGTATCTTATCCTAGTGACACTACGAGTATAGCCTGCTTTGTAGGTTTTACAAATGTTGTAAAGTGCTACAAATGATCTGATCCTGATCATTCATGTATTAGACATGCGAGTGGAGATATTCTATATAAAGGAGTTTGTATAAGACCGGACCACGAAATGTTTAGTCTTGTTATATAACGCCGTTCATAATTGAGACTTTCATTTCACTAGGATGACCATAGGTAACATGACCTTAATCCTGAGTGAGTTGTGAACTCCTGCCTATGAGAGCGATCCTTTGATTTGTATGGGTGAGAATGTCTAGATCGCTGACTCAACAAGCCTACCATTTTGGAGATTCATCTGATTGGGGAGTTGGGAACTCAGCTACACAAGAAGGAATTCACTCTTTCTCCAAAGCAGGGGTAAGTAGATAAATTGTTCCTTAAGGGTTGATTTCGGGTCTTGAATAATGTGGCGCCACACCCTCTCTTGGCCCGAGAGGGGTTTAGTCACAGTGGAACTATGATTTATTGTTCATTAGAGAGATTAGTGGTACTTAAGGAGTTAGATGTAATTACAAGGGCAAAATGGTAATTTGGCCCAGCTGTATTTACGAGCGATTTGTGAAGGGTCATCGTACTATTGATTGGTAATATCCAATGGACATAGAAATATATCTATAGTGCGAAGAGTGAAACTATCGATCTTTAGTGGAGTGCCTGACAGTTAGCGGATGGTGGATAATGTGGTTAAAGAGTTTAGTCAATTATTCACATACTGTTGGAGCTTCAAGCTACAGGTCCATAAGGTCCCTTTTAGCTCAATGGATTTAAGTTGAGAATTGGTTTTTGGGTTAATTTGAAATGTTCAAATTAATAAGAGGGGTTTTGATTATATATGATATAATTCAATTAATTCAATTATATATGACATAATTGACATAATGTATATGATAAATTATAGTTTAATTGGAGGAATAAGTATTTGAATATGATTCAAATATATTTTTTTTATTCATAGTTATTAAGTTTAATATAAATATGATTTATATTAAATGCCATAAAATAGAGAAAAAGAACTATGATTTATATATTGTATATGATGCAATATTAAAACTATAGGTTATAAATATAATATGATAAGTTAGTTCTCATATTTATTTATGATTTATTAATTATTTAATAATTAACTCTTTTTTTCTCCATAACCACCCTTATCACATAATTAATAAATGAAAATTAATTTGGAATAGTAAATGTTTATCACATCGAGAATACCAAGGTCAACAAGTGGTAGTGTCTCTGTTGGTTCAAGGATTAGTTGCTGTTTGTTGTTGTTCGAGGGTGTTCGTGACTTGTTCGACGTGTTGGTGAATGAGTACGATCGAGGGATTAACTTGAAGAATGGTTCTTCAAAGGTATAATCTCTAAAGCTTTGTTTTTATTTACAAAGCATGCTGTAATTTAGTTTTATGCCTGATCTGTTCTTGTATTACTGTAAATGTATGTGTTTAATCACAATGAGCTTTGGACAATCCGCTTTCGCTCAAAAGTTCTATACAATAGATCAGTTCCTTCAATTGTATATGTTGGTGATGCTGTTGTAGATGACGTTGGTAATTCTGGTGGAATTCTGTTGGTCCACCTCGATTTACCTATTGGTCGCCTGATCTGTCATGTTGCACTAACTGATTCCCACCCCAAACGAAACTGGGATGATTTTTCCACCCTGGGTTATAGGTGTTGGAGGAAGGATCATGCTTCACAAAGCATACAGAATGTGGGTTTTGCAGGCACAAATCATAACTATATGGTTCACTGCATCCCACGCAACTGATATCATTAATATGGTTCATCACCTTGACTTGGTTGTTGCTCTAGTATTAATTTGATTCATTGTCATTGATTGTAACAAATTTGTCATGGTAGCCAGTTGAATTTGTATAGTGGTCATAGTTTTCTGATCAACTTCTCCTTGGTCACTTTGCTTTCTACCTGATCTCGAGCCAAAGTCATTATCTTCCCAATCCTCACAATTTCTTGAGAATCTATCCAGAATTGCCTTCACCTTAGCATAGGTTTTGTTTAACAGTCCCCTAGTTCCTATTGCAATCGAATCTATTGCTTTTTGTGAATTCTTATTTAGCCTGTCATAGAAAATCTCCATTTGTACACAATCAGGAATGCCATTATGCAGGCAATTCCTTACCAACTTCTTGAATTTGTTCCATGTGTCACTGAGACTTTCTCAATCTCATTGCTCAAAATATGTAATGTCCCTTTGCCGCTTAGCATTCTCTGTAGGAGGAAAAAAAATTTCATGCACTTCTCCACCATCTATTCCCACACGGTTATTTCACTAGGTTCTAAAGAGTAGGCCCATTAACTGGCCTCTTCTTTAAGGGATGTGTAGATTGGTGCTAAGATAGGAACATGTGGATTCTGGTTGTTCTTGTTGAGATTATCTCTCATGTTTTGAATCCACAACCTCCTTCTTTTATTTGCTCTATTTCTCATCTGCAATGTACGCTCAATCTCAAGGTCAAATACAGGTTCAAGTTGGTCACCTTTACACATGTACTATTTGCGCTACTATTTGGGTAAGTGCACAATACACCTAAAATTAGAGCCCTACAGAAGATCAAGAAAAATTCAAACAACAGTTAATCTTTGAGTCCCCGACAACAGTGTTAAAAACTCGATCATGTGTGAGATAAACCTGAATGTGTGAGATAAAGTTCGGGCTTTCTGGCTCTGTCTCATGTGCAAGATCAAGCATGGTTCACCTGGCTTCGCTTCATCTACAAGATCCTGTTTGATCCCAAAAAAAGGCACCCTACAACGATCTTATAGGGAAACTGTTCAAGACTGCAAATACAAGACTCTAAGGTGAATAAACTGTTCATCTGCAAACTCCAAACTGTTGATCTGCAAGAAAATGTTCTATAAATTTCTTTAGTTCCATTTTCAAAGACGCCATGGTGAATATAGCCTCCCTTTTGCGGAAACACAAAAAAGATACAATCAATAGGATAAAAAAAAAACAGCCAAATATGTTTTATCCTTCAACTTGTCTTTTATCCCAAGTTCTACAAATAACATATTTTTTCCTACTCGATCATTCTTGAGACTTGATGCTCGTACCATTGGGATTTTGAGTAGACCACGAGCAAGACGCTTTCTTTCACATATGTGTAGTATACTTATCACATCTTCAAGCCCCTAGGAACCAAAATGAAATCTAAGAGCTAATAATCACTAGGGAATCATTCTTAGAAGATGTCATATGACTGTCTCTCTGTAAGCACACAATTGAATATTGCGCCTGGAAAATATGATCACATGTCTTTGAAAGATATCTCTTCTTGTCTCGATAGCCACTTTAACTCTTAAAGTAAGGAATCACCTCCTCATAAAAACTCCTCTTGATTAGAAGACCTCCAAATGACCATAGGTCCCATAAAGAAATTAATAATTTGCCTACTATAGTGTGAAGAGTGTTAGTTGAAGGACATTAAGCTTCGCAAAAAGCTCGAACTACATCAATATTAGGATCATATGTGTACAGAGAAGCCATCACCGTGCCAAATAAACAAACATCATAAAGGAATTGCTCGTTTCAGCCTACTACGAACTCAAGCCACTCCCAATAGCAATCAGTAAAGCTAAATTCCCCGAAGACCTTCATTATGACATTCCAGCGATTTTGAACCTCAATTGTATGATGATCAAAAGTTAACGCTAGGTTAGGATTAGAGGCTTCATCATGAATAAAAGATTGTAAGATCCACACGCTTTCTCCTCGAGTCAAAGGCATTTCTGTTGATAATTTAGAAAGAATCATGTTATTGTCTAAACTTGGCCAATGATCTGCAGAAGGGCCAACTAATGACTTTTCCACAAGAAAGCTAAGTCCATATTTTATTGGTTGACCTTTATCTGTAAGAATCACGAGATGTCTCTCACTAAACAAGATGTGTTCAATAAAGTGAACCATCATTGTGCAAAAAATATCACCATAAAAGAATGAGTCTCGACGGCATAATCCAAAAGAAATTAGACATGAAAGACCAAAAAAACGATGAGCTCTATAAGACTTCATCATATTCTAAGCCCAAGTGGATTGAGAGCAAATGGATGTGATCACTAAAACATGCATTAATCTTATAATATCGCCCTTCTTAGTACATGATATAATAGGGTTGTTTAGACCTTTCCGGGGTCATTTATACATGGATCAAGAAAGGATATAATAGGGTTGTATAGACCTTTCTGGGGTCATCCCTATGTTGATCAAGAAGTGTTATAGTAGAGTTGTTTAGACCTTTCTGGGGTTATCCCTACATTGATCAAGCAGTGATATAATAAGGTGTTTAGATCTTTTGGGGGTCATCTGTTTGTTGATCAAGAAGTGATGTAGTAGGGTTGTTTAGACCTTTTCATGGTCATCCCTGTTGATCAAGATGTGATATAATAAGGTTGTTTAGACCTTTTCGTCCTATTCCTATGTTGATCAAGAAGTGTTATAGTAGGGTTGTTTCAACCTTTCCAGGGTCATCCCTACGTTGATCAAGTGATAGTTGTTTGGACTTTTTTGGGGTCATCCCTATGTATGTCAAGGCAGCAGTCACTTATCAAGGCATTTCTAAAATAAACCATCTGCCGAAAGATAAGATATGTAGAAGTAGGCGAGATAAAAAGTTAGCCCCTTGACTGCAAGTTACCAGCAGTTTTAATTCCTATAAAAAAAAAAAAAGCAATGGGGGCAAGTTAGTAAAAAAAAATCCAAATGATAAAAGAAGAAGAAAACTGAAGAAGAAAGGGAAAAAAGAGTGAAGATGAAAAAAAATGAAAGAGAAAGAGAAAAAAGGATTTTTTTTTTAAATGTTATTTTAATATTTATTGACAAAAATAGGTTTGGTTTGAAAGTATTGACAAATATAGAGTTATGAAATTGTGGACGGGGTCTACGAGTATCAAGTCAGTAGATAAATCGTGTACTCGATCCATGATTTAAGGCTTAATCATGGATGAGATCCTCGATTTCCTAGCAACATGTTAACGATGTGTTGAAAAGGAACTTCACAAGTTTGTCTCGTGAAGTTATAAGTTTGTCTTGTGAAGTTACTTCATGGGACAATCTATTCATCTTTGTGAGACGTATTTATTTTTTCATAATGTTGTAAGTTTGTCTCGTGGAGTAACTTCACGGAACAGTCTATTCATCTTCATGAGACGTATTTATTTTTTCATAATGTTGTAAGTTTTTCTCGTGAAATAACTTCATGGGACAATCTATTCATCTTCATGAGACATATTTATTTTTTCATAATATTGTAAGTTTGTCTTGTGAAGTAACTTCTTGGGACAAAAGATAGAAATGGAAGAAAAATTGCAAAAACCACCCCTGAACTATGGAATTAGTTACAATTACCCTCTTGTAGTCAACTGGTCAATAATCGAAATTGAAATTCCTTCTTATGATGACTTCATCATCGGCGTCGAGATGCCACCGGGTCAAGATTGAGATGAGGGACGAAGAAAAAATATCAAACAACTCACTTGGGTTTTATTTGTTTATTGAGGTTTTCCTTTGACTGTCGATGCTTCTATTAGGGTTTGAGGTGGCAACATATTACAAAAGGTTGGCATTTTAAAGGAGAAAGTGAAAGGGAGAGGACAAAGGGGAGAAAAGAATAAGAGAGGGGTTTGCCACATCAATCACCTAGTCAATTCTTTTGTTCAAATCTAATAGTTTTTAAAATAAAAATATGAAAATCGTGGACCCTGTCCACGAGTTTGGTCTTCATTGACTAAGTCATACGTTGACATGGAGGCTATAACTTGGCTTAACAATAATTGTGTACCGGGTACACAATTTTGCTACCCTATTTTTGTCAATACTTTTCTTTTCCACCTTACTTTTGTAATTTCTTTCCCATTTACCCTAAATTTATCATTACCTAAAAGAAATACATTGTTTTTTAACTTAACCCAAAAAAAGAGAAGAAAATAAGAAGGAAAAAAAAAAAAGAAGGGGTCTAAAAAAAGAGGAAGAAATTAAGAGGAAAAAAAAAAGAAAAAGGTGAAAAATGAATAATGAAAAAAAAAAAAGAAAAGAAAATAGAGGAACAAAAAACGTGAGAATAAAAAAGAAAAAAAGAGGAAGAAATCAAGAGGGAAAAAAGGAAGAAAAAAAGTGAATAAGTAGAAGTAATATATATATATATATATATATATAAAGGAAGAAAACCTTAATTTCCGATTTTCCCCTTATCTTTCTCTCTCTTCCTCTAGCCACTACTAAAAGAGTGGATGACACTCTGTGCGAAAGGGATAAGTATCCCAAAGTTTTTTAATAAAATATATAATTAAACAGAGAACGGAAACGTAAACATTTGATATAATTCAGCATGTCATCACACAGAAAATGAAGAGGAAGAGGAGTGTTGGGATTGGTGTCCTAAATCTTTCTTATAGTCTCATAGTTTATAAATAATATATAAACAAATTATTATTAATAAAATAATTGTTATTTTATGAGCATATACTCAATCCAATAAATTAAGATTCTAGGTTATTTTATGTAAGTAAAAACATGTATGTAGAGACATACAAGTGGATCATGTTTAAATGATAACCTAAACTGTTTATAGTAGATGGATAAAGTTGAGTACCTTATCCTGGTTACACTACAGACACGACCTGCTTTATAGATGTTATAAATGTTGTAAAGTGTTACAAATGATCTGATCCTGATCATTCATGTGGAGACATGTGAGCGAGGGTATCCTATACAAAGAGTTTGTATAAGACCGAACCACGAAATGACTAGTCTCATTATATAACACATTAATAATAGAGACTTACATTTCACCAAGATGACCATAGGTGGCATGATATAAATCTTGAGTGAGTTGTGAACTCTTATCCATGAAGGTAGTCCTTTGATTTGTATAGGTGAGAGTGGCCACACCGACTCAATAAGCCTACCATTTTGGGGACTCGTCTGATTAAAGAGCTGGGAATACAGCTATACAAGAAAAAATTCACTCTTTCCCTGATGTCGAGGCAAGTAAATAAATTACTCCTTTAAGGGCTAATTCCGGGGCTTGAACAATGTGGTCACACCCTCTCTTAGTCCGAGAGGGATTTGATTATAGTTAGACTATGACTTATTGTTCATTAGATAGATCGGTAGTACTTAAGGAGTTAGATGTAATTACAAGGGCAAAACGGTAATGACCCAGCTATACTTACGAGCAATTTGTGAAAAGTCATCGTGTTGTTGACTAGTTATATCTAATGAACATAGAAATATATTTGTAGTGAGAAAAGTGCAGTTGTCGATCTTTATTGGAATGATCGACAGTTAATGGATGTTAGGTAATTTATCTAAGAAGTTTAATTAATTATCCAAGTACCATTAGAGCTTCAGTCACCGGGCCCATAAAGTCTCCTCTGTAGCTCAATGGGGATTATAGAGAATTAATTTTTGATTAATTTGAAATGTTCAAATTAATTACGGAAATTAATTATACATGATATGATGGAACAAACACATGGCAGCAAAAGAAAAACGGATCTAAAGTACTCTAATTAAGTTAATTACAAAGATAAACATGTAATAGAAACAAATAAAAGGGGAAAAGAATACAATTTTTATAGACTTTGAATCTTCTCTAAGTTAGCTCTAATTTCCTCACGAACGATTTGTAGACCACCATGAGACTCTTCCTAACTATTCTCCGACCTTAGAACAGGATGGTGGGATCTGATGATTGACTAATTTGGAGACGAAAAAAACTAAAACTTTGAGAGAAAAGATGATGAGATTATCACATAATCTCATCGATTTCCACTAAGACCAAGAGTTTTTGAAATTCAATAAACACTTCATTTTAAAGACCATTACATGAAAAACGTGCAACTTTGAGTGTGTTGAGAATTTGATACTAAAATATCCACTAACTCAAAGTGGGATTAAGTGAGGCAAGTGTCTTCAAATGAAAACAACACTTAGCAATTCAATAGTTGGACTTTCCCACTCACAAATGTTGGATCTTTCAACTAACTTGGTAAACTCCACTGAGTATCTTGGTAAGTTCAGGGTCGAACTCAGGAACTTCGGAAAACAGATTGCGATGGTAATTTTTATGAAAACCTTGCGGTAACTGGTAACTCAATTAATTGTTGGTTTGTTGTTGATTGCATTAATGAAAAATAAAAAAAATGCGGCGGATTTTGAAAAGAGTTGGTAAACAAAAGATACGATGAGTATGCGGTAAATGAGTTGAGAAGGGTTTCGACTAACACTTCCTAGGATGCGTTCGTGCTTTGCATCATGCAACATGCATACAATAGTAAACCATCTCTCGATGCGAATACTACGGCTTCTAATGCTAGAACACATGTGATATATGCAATAAATCTATAGGACCTACACATAAGCCTTTCTTATTTATGCGATGATAAAAGGACACACACACAAATAAGGTGACCACATAATATCATACATATCTCTAGGGTGCATGCGATACAGGTTGGCAAATAGAGCTTATCTCTAAGTCCCTATCTCTTGTTTATGCAATTTAATCTTGCTCTCTCGAGTCTATATTCTAACCTAGCTCTATCGAGTCTTAAGTTCTTTCTTCAGAATCTCTCTCGAGTAGCTCTAAAGGGGTATTTGGCACAGCACAACACAAGATAATCGCAGGCAATGAACTTCCTAGGTTATGTTAGCTTAGTTCTTCTCAACCCATTCGACTAGTTCAGCTTCTCATGCATACTAGAAGAGTGAACAGATGTAGAATAAGAACTTCCATTGTATAAATGTAGAGATGAAGTACAAAACAACAATGCAAAAATAGATAAAGAGCCTAGTAGCAATCTCTTGCGCCCAGGCTTTTACACTGTTTTTCTACTCGTGTTCAAAAGATAATCTCGCTCTCGCGAGAGTCGGCCCACTCTCTGCTTCTACGCCTCAAGGTTTTCTCTCGAGTTTCCCTAAGCGATCTCCAGCGTCACCACTCTTCTCTTGCTCCGCCTTAAAACGAAAGGAAAACTATTAACAAAGACGTACGATCCGAACGTATGAATTTTCGAACCGGTGGAACGCTGAACCCTTTTTTTGAAGGATGCCTTTGGTATTTATAGAACATCTAGGGTGAACGGTAGCTTCTCTCTCATGATTGCACAGATGGGACGGCTTTAATTCTCTGATTGATGCACCAAATATTTGTCATCGAAAAGCTAAATATACTTGTTATCGTTAGCGGCTGTCAACTTAATTCGGATTTAACTGTCATCAGCTTTCTATCTCATCACGATTAATTAGCCTTTCACCTAGATGCGCCCACCATATTGCGCACACCAAGTTGTGGCAATCCTTCTTGAGCAAATGTTTGCGAACACGATCACCGCAAAGCCTTGCGGTAATGCTGCGCTCGACCAATGATTTCCTATGATCGCAATTTTTGCCTTGCATCATCGCATATTCTGCACAAAAATACAAAAATCAACTATTCTAACATGATGAACACATGCGACTGCAATATTATGAATCTGATGCTTTTTTGACGCAATTTAACATGTTTTATCAATGCAATCCAGCATTGTTTAAGAACTTAGCACCATGATCACATGCATTTCTGCCCGTTATCACACCCCCAAATTTAAACAATGCTTGTCCTTAAGCATAAGCTAAAGATTTCTTTTAGCAAATCGAACACAATGTTCTTTTCCTAGATTTCTCAAGGATACTTCTGTTCAAATCTTATATACCAAAATTTCCTTAAGTCTTATTCAAGTCTCTTCATAAAATATTTCTAAGACCTAGGGACTGTAAGCTTAACATTCAAAAGGACTTTACTAATTTTCGGAACATCGTATGATTTATTTCAAAAAGAAAATTTTCTACCGAGGTGTCAAATGATTTTATCCTTGCATATTTCTTGACATTATTTTTTTTTTCTCTGTCCTTGCGCTTATCCAAGTGCCTTGCCTTTATTCTGGCTTGCCCCCATGTGTGTCATGCGGGCATCCAACTACGAGCAATGCGCTCTTTCTCAGACTAAACTCATACCTACATGGTAGTGGAGTTATGGTCATTTATTTATACGTTGATCCTGGTGACTTACTTTCATATTGGCTTGCCCCCACATGTGTCATGCAGACATCCAACTACGGGTAAGTGCCTTTCACAACTTAACTCTTATCAGCATGGGTTTCCCCCTTACGTTGACAGTGGAGTTGTTATTTTCCTCTTTTTCTTCTCTTTTTTTTTCAAAATAGCAAGGTCGAAAATAAATACCTAACCCCCAAATTTAAAATGTTGCAATGTCCTCATTGCCAAAAGATTAAAATAAGTCATGCGATGTTCTTAGAATGCTTCGTAAAGAGAGTTTGAAAGAAAGCTAGAAACCCTCTAATTTCTATAAATATTTTATGAGGTGACTATCTTAAAGTTAAGTTGACTCTAGTATATACGAAAGAAATAGAAGCATGTTTTTCATCATTGAAATCATAATTGGCAAACAGACATTATGCGGTAATGTACTAAATTTATCTATGTCAAATGATTGCGGTAATCAAAAAGGATGCGGTGATAAAACTTTTAACACTAACATGCGATACGATAGCGCAAAATTTGAAATAAAGAGAAGGAAGAATACACCCAAAATTTTCGTCGTCGCCCGCATGGTGTATTGACACATCCATCTTTGCGGCGATCTATCTTCTTTGGATTGCGGTGATGGAGTAAGATAAGTGGCTTCTTCGCATAGCATCTCCGCAATCCAGTGCCTCGATCGTTGCAAGAAAAACAAAGAGAGAGTCAAATTATTTTCGATGTGTGCAGTCGTTCCACCAATTCCCTGAAGAAACATCATTGTGTCACTCGTTGTGGCAGCTTCCCGTTGCCCATTACATAAAAGTGCATGAAGATGGTTACCCACTGTCAACCATAATCATCAAGGAGCTACTGCATCAAATACAACTATTTCCACAAAGTGGCCACCGCATTATCCATCCGCTAGACGAATGGGTCAGGCCCGAGGTGTCGCAATCAAGGAGTTAATATAAATCTGATACTCGATGAAGGTAGTAAGGCCTTCGTCAAAGAGAGGGGCCACAAAAAGCTTGATGATGCATTGTGGGCATACCGAATCTGTCATTTTAAAAACACCCAATATTGTATGCACCTATATGCATATTGGATATATTAGTAGGTGTGTCATTTGGCCTTCTGAAGCTGAGAATATAAGGCATTAGTCTGAGCGGAAGAAGCTGAACTTTGATTTTGTAAGAAAGCAGAGAAGCAGCTAAAAATATGCTAACTGTTTGAGCTAGAAGAAACTGGGAGGAAATTAACACGCAATCATCGAAAATGCGAACGACTTACAAAGAGCGCACCAAGCGTTGGCCACGACAAACACATAGTGCGGCAA